>NC_073692.1:415545196-415680903 GCF_029784155.1 Uranotaenia lowii
TAAATCAATTTAGAACAAAAGTGTCAATCACGTTTTTATTAATTCTTGAAAAATTCACATGAGACAATTCAGCAGCACACTACCTAAATGTATGTATGAACATGACACGGACACGACCAACATACTGCACACTGCACTGCTGATATATCACGACACGGATGTGTGTCTAAACTGCATTTTTTTTAAAATGAACTTTTTTTTTCCCCTGTCCCATCTCTCTATTTCATTGGATTTGCAGAACATCTCCATCCTGGTGGTGCTGCTCTATTCCTGGCGAATCAGTGTCAACGTGAAAAAGTACAGCGATCTCGAGGACGTGTACTATGGTGAGTACATATAGAAAATAAGGGTGGTTGTTGATTTTATATGTATTTTTCTATGATTTTTTTAAATAAACAGACTTTTTTTGTAGGGATTTCTATGGATAATGAATACAATTTGTTATAATACAAAAAATATTCTTAAAAAATAACCACCCTTGTTAAGAGAGAAAAAAAAAAACAAATACCAACCATATCCCCGAAGCCAATTTGATTACATTCAATTTTATCTCATCCATCCATCTATCGTTTCGGATTTTTTTTTCCTCACATCTCGTCCTGATTCTGCCATCGGATGTCCGTCAACCATTCTCTGTCGATCTGCCCCGGATGGACCACCTGCCTCGAACATGGAACATCATCAGGTGTACAAATCGCATACTTCGCCATCATCGGAACGCAATGTTCAATGATTCTGCTGAGTGTGGTTCTGATATTCGGAATCTACAAGGTTAGTATCCGTTCTCTTGATAAAACTTAACTGAAGACGACAAAGCGAATGGAATGAAGAAAAAAAAGTTATGATGTCCAAAACAGAGAAGTCTTTCTAAGATTAAAAAAGCCAGCAACATTGTCAAATAACCCATACAACATTCAGGAATATGGAAACATTGCTATTGACGTCTTAAAATATTGTTGACAATTTAATAATGCATTTCTATACTAAGGAAAAAATATGACCATAACTTGACATTCTTCGTCAATTTCGGTAACTCTTGTGTTTTCAAACACAATGTTTCGGAATTGGCTTGTAAAATGAATCACGACTCAATCAAAACACTAAGTTAACCATTTCAAATTTTCCGAACTTTCGGCTTAGCGGACTTTTGAGTGATCTGAATGATCTGATTAAATAAAAACTCTAACAAACTGACAAAAACTTGGAAACAAGATGTGAAAAATTAAAAAATGTAATTTTTGGAATGTTGTTTTTGTTATTTTTTACATTTTAAACGTTTTGAATATTTTAAAAATTTTCAAAATTCAAGATATTTTGAACATTTTGAACATGTTGAACATTTTGAACATTTTGAACATTTTGAACATTTTGAACATTTTGAACATTTTGAACATTTTGAACATTTTGAACATTTTGAACATTTTGAACATTTTGAACATTTTGAACATTTTGAACATTTTGAACATTTTGAACATTTTGAACATGTTTAACAATTTTAACATTTTTAACATTTTAAACATTTTTAACATTTTAAACATTTTTAATATTTTTCATATTTTTAACATTTTTAACATTTTTGACATTTTTAACATTTATAACATTTTTCATATTTTTCATAATTTAAACATTTTCAACATTTTTAACATTTTTAACATTTTTGTCATTTTAACATTTTAAACATATTAATCATTTTGTCATTTTTGTCATTTTTGTCATTTTTGTCATTTTTGTCATTTTTGTCATTTTTGTCATTTTTGTCATTTTTGTCATTTTTGTCATTTTTGTCATTTTTGTCATTTTTGTCATTTTTGTCATTTTTGTCATTTTTGTCATTTTTGTCATTTTTGTCATTTTTGTCATTTTTGTCATTTTTGTCATTTTTGTCATTTTTGTCATTTTTGTCATTTTTGTCATTTTTGTCATTTTTGTCATTTTTGGCATTTTTGTCATTTTTGTCATTTTTGGCATTTTTGTCATTTTTGTCATTTTTGTCATTTTTGTCATTTTTGTCATTTTTGTCATTTTTGTCATTTTTGTCATTTTTGTCATTTTTGTCATTTTTGTCATTTTTGTCATTTTTGTCATTTTTGTCATTTTTGTCATTTTTGTCATTTTTGTCATTTTTGTCATTTTTGTCATTTTTGTCATTTTTGTCATTTTTGTCATTTTTGTCATTTTTGTCATTTTTGTCATTTTTGTCATTTTTGTCATTTTTGTCATTTTTGTCATTTTTGTCATTTTTGTCATTTTTGTCATTTTTGTCATTTTTGTCATTTTTGTCATTTTTGTCATTTTTGTCATTTTTGTCATTTTTGTCATTTTTGTCATTTTTGTCATTTTTGTCATTTTTGTCATTTTTGTCATTTTTGTCATTTTTGTCATTTTTGTCATTTTTGTCATTTTTGTCATTTTTGTCATTTTTGTCATTTTTGTCATTTTTGTCATTTTTGTCATTTTTGTCATTTTTGTCATTTTTGTCATTTTTGTCATTTTTGTCATTTTTGTCATTTTTGTCATTTTTGTCATTTTTGTCATTTTTGTCATTTTTGTCATTTTTGTCATTTTTGTCATTTTTGTCATTTTTGTCATTTTTGTCATTTTTGTCATTTTTGTCATTTTTGTCATTTTTGTCATTTTTGTCATTTTTGTCATTTTTGTCATTTTTGTCATTTTTGTCATTTTTGTCATTTTTTTCATATTTGTCATTTTTGTCATTTTTGTCATTTTTGTCATTTTTGTCATTTTTGTCATTTTTGTCATTTTTGTCATTTTTGTCATTTTTGTCATTTTTGTCATTTTTGTCATTTTTGTCATTTTTGTCATTTTTGTCATTTTTGTCATTTTTTTCATATTTGTCATTTTTGTCATTTTTGTCATTTTTGTCATTTTTGTCATTTTTGTCATTTTTGTCATTTTTGTCATTTTTGTCATTTTTGTCATTTTTGTCATTTTTGTCATTTTTGTCATTTTTGTCATTTTTGTCATTTTTGTCATTTTTGTCATTTTTGTCATTTTTGTCATTTTTGTCATTTTTGTCATTTTTGTCATTTTTGTCATTTTTGTCATTTTTGTCATTTTTGTCATTTTTGTCATTTTTGTCATTTTTGTCATTTTTGTCATTTTTGTCATTTTTGTCATTTTTGTCATTTTTGTCATTTTTGTCATTTTTGTCATTTTTGTCATTTTTGTCATTTTTGTCATTTTTGTCATTTTTGTCATTTTTGTCATTTTTGTCATTTTTGTCATTTTTGTCATTTTTGTCATTTTTGTCATTTTTGTCATTTTTGTCATTTTTGTCATTTTTGTCATTTTTGTCATTTTTGTCATTTTTGTCATTTTTGTCATTTTTGTCATTTTTGTCATTTTTGTCATTTTTGTCATTTTTGTCATTTTTGTCATTTTTGTCATTTTTGTCATTTTTGTCATTTTTGTCATTTTTGTCATTTTTGTCATTTTTGTCATTTTTGTCATTTTTGTCATTTTTGTCATTTTTGTCATTTTTGTCATTTTTGTCATTTTTGTCATTTTTGTCATTTTTGTCATTTTTGTCATTTTTGTCATTTTTGTCATTTTTGTCATTTTTGTCATTTTTGTCATTTTTGTCATTTTTGTCATTTTTGTCATTTTTGTCATTTTTGTCATTTTTGCCATTTTTGTCATTTTTGTCATTTTTGTCATTTTTGTCATTTTAGTCATTTTTTGTCATTTTTGTCATTTTTGTCATTTTTGTCATTTTTGTCATTTTTGTCATTTTTGTCATTTTTGTTACTTTTGTCATTTTTGTCATTTTTGTCATTTTTGTCATTTTTGTCATTTTTGTCATTTTTGTCATTTTTGTCATTTTTGTCATTTTTGTCATTTTTGTCATTTTTGTCATTTTTGTCATTTTTGTCATTTTTGTCATTTTTGTCATTTTTGTCATTTTTGTCATTTTTGTCATTTTTGTCATTTTTGTCATTTTTGTCATTTTTGTCATTTTTGTCATTTTTGTCATTTTTGTCATTTTTGTCATTTTTGTCATTTTTGTCATTTTTGTCATTTTTGTCATTTTTGTCATTTTTGTCATTTTTGTCATTTTTGTCATTTTTGTCATTTTTGTCATTTTTGTCATTTTTGTCATTTTTGTCATTTTTGTCATTTTTGTCATTTTTGTCATTTTTGTCATTTTTGTCATTTTTGTCATTTTTGTCATTTTTGTCATTTTTGTCATTTTTGTCATTTTTGTCATTTTTGTCATTTTTGTCATTTTTGTCATTTTTGTCATTTTTGTCATTTTTGTCATTTTTGTCATTTTTGTCATTTTTGTCATTTTTGTCATTTTTGTCATTTTTGTCATTTTTGTCATTTTTGTCATTTTTGTCATTTTTGTCATTTTTGTCATTTTTGTCATTTTTGTCATTTTTGTCATTTTTGTCATTTTTGTCATTTTTGTCATTTTTGTCATTTTTGTCATTTTTGTCATTTTTGTCATTTTTGTCATTTTTGTCATTTTTGTCATTTTTGTCATTTTTGTCATTTTTGTCATTTTTGTCATTTTTGTCATTTTTGTCATTTTTGTCATTTTTGTCATTTTTGTCATTTTTGTCATTTTTGTCATTTTTGTCATTTTTGTCATTTTTGTCATTTTTGTCATTTTTGTCATTTTTGTCATTTTTGTCATTTTTGTCATTTTTGTCATTTTTGTCATTTTTGTCATTTTAGTCATTTTAGTCATTTTAGTCATTTTAGTCATTTTAGTCATTTTTGTCATTTTTGTCATTTTTGTCATTTTTGTCATTTTTGTCATTTTTGTCATTTTTGTCATTTTTGTCATTTTTGTCATTTTTGTCATTTTTGTCATTTTTGTCATTTTTGTCATTTTTGTCATTTTTGTCATTTTTGTCATTTTTGTCATTTTTGTCATTTTTGTCATTTTTGTCATTTTTGTCATTTTTGTCATTTTTGTCATTTTTGTCATTTTTGTCATTTTTGTCATTTTTGTCATTTTTGTCATTTTTGTCATTTTTGTCATTTTTGTCATTTTTGTCATTTTTGTCATTTTTGTCATTTTTGTCATTTTTGTCATTTTTGTCATTTTTGTCATTTTTGTCATTTTTGTCATTTTTGTCATTTTTGTCATTTTTGTCATTTTTGTCATTTTTGTCATTTTTGTCATTTTTGTCATTTTTGTCATTTTTGTCATTTTTGTCATTTTTGTCATTTTTGTCATTTTTGTCATTTTTGTCATTTTTGTCATTTTTGTCATTTTTGTCATTTTTGTCATTTCTGTCATTTTTGTCATTTTTGTCATTTTTGTCATTTTTGTCATTTTTGTCATTTTTGTCATTTTTGTCATTTTTGTCATTTTTGTCATTTTTGTCATTTTTGTCATTTTTGTCATTTTTGTCATTTTTGTCATTTTTGTCATTTTTGTCATTTTTGTCATTTTTGTCATTTTTGTCATTTTTGTCATTTTTGTCATTTTTGTCATTTTTGTCATTTTTGTCATTTTTGTCATTTTTGTCATTTTTGTCATTTTTGTCATTTTTGTCATTTTTGTCATTTTTGTCATTTTTGTCATTTTTGTCATTTTTGTCATTTTTGTCATTTTTGTCATTTTTGTCATTTTTGTCATTTTTGTCATTTTTGTCATTTTTGTCATTTTTGTCATTTTTGTCATTTTTGTCATTTTTGTCATTTTTGTCATTTTTGTCATTTTTGTCATTTTTGTCATTTTTGTCATTTTTGTCATTTTTGTCATTTTTGTCATTTTTGTCATTTTTGTCATTTTTGTCATTTTTGTCATTTTTGTCATTTTTGTCATTTTTGTCATTTTTGTCATTTTTGTCATTTTTGTCATTTTTGTCATTTTTGTCATTTTTGTCATTTTTGTCATTTTTGTCATTTTTGTCATTTTTGTCATTTTTGTCATTTTTGTCATTTTTGTCATTTTTGTCATTTTTGTCATTTTTGTCATTTTTGTCATTTTTGTCATTTTTGTCATTTTTGTCATTTTTGTCATTTTTGTCATTTTTGTCATTTTTGTCATTTTTGTCATTTTTGTCATTTTTGTCATTTTTGTCATTTTTGTCATTTTTGTCATTTTTGTCATTTTTGTCATTTTTGTCATTTTTGTCATTTTTGTCATTTTTGTCATTTTTGTCATTTTTGTCATTTTTGTCATTTTTGTCATTTTTGTCATTTTTGTCATTTTTGTCATTTTTGTCATTTTTGTCATTTTTGTCATTTTTGTCATTTTTGTCATTTTTGTCATTTTTGTCATTTTTGTCATTTTTGTCATTTTTGTCATTTTTGTCATTTTTGTCATTTTTGTCATTTTTGTCATTTTTGTCATTTTTGTCATTTTTGTCATTTTTGTCATTTTTGTCATTTTTGTCATTTTTGTCATTTTTGTCATTTTTGTCATTTTTGTCATTTTTGTCATTTTTGTCATTTTTGTCATTTTTGTCATTTTTGTCATTTTTGTCATTTTTGTCATTTTTGTCATTTTTGTCATTTTTGTCATTTTTGTCATTTCTGTCATTTTTGTCATTTTTGTCATTTTTGTCATTTTTGTCATTTTTGTCATTTTTGTCATTTTTGTCATTTTTGTCATTTTTGTCATTTTTGTCATTTTTGTCATTTTTGTCATTTTTGTCATTTTTGTCATTTTTGTCATTTTTGTCATTTTTGTCATTTTTGTCATTTTTGTCATTTTTGTCATTTTTGTCATTTTTGTCATTTCTGTCATTTTTGTCATTTTTGTCATTTTTGTCATTTTTGTCATTTTTGTCATTTTTGTCATTTTTGTCATTTTTGTCATTTTTGTCATTTTTGTCATTTTTGTCATTTTTGTCATTTTTGTCATTTTTGTCATTTTTGTCATTTTTGTCATTTTTGTCATTTTTGTCATTTTTGTCATTTTTGTCATTTTTGTCATTTTTGTCATTTTTGTCATTTTTGTCATTTTTGTCATTTTTGTCATTTTTGTCATTTTTGTCATTTTTGTCATTTTTGTCATTTTTGTCATTTTTGTCATTTTTGTCATTTTTGTCATTTTTGTCATTTTTGTCATTTTTGTCATTTTTGTCATTTTTGTCATTTTTGTCATTTTTGTCATTTTTGTCATTTTTGTCATTTTTGTCATTTTTGTCATTTTTGTCATTTTTGTCATTTTTGTCATTTTTGTCATTTTTGTCATTTTTGTCATTTTTGTCATTTTTGTCATTTTTGTCATTTTTGTCATTTTTGTCATTTTTGTCATTTTTGTCATTTTTGTCATTTTTGTCATTTTTGTCATTTTTGTCATTTTTGTCATTTTTGTCATTTTTGTCATTTTTGTCATTTTTGTCATTTTTGTCATTTTTGTCATTTTTGTCATTTTTGTCATTTTTGTCATTTTTGTCATTTTTGTCATTTTTGTCATTTTTGTCATTTTTGTCATTTTTGTCATTTTTGTCATTTTTGTCATTTTTGTCATTTTTGTCATTTTTGTCATTTTTGTCATTTTTGTCATTTTTGTCATTTTTGTCATTTTTGTCATTTTTGTCATTTTTGTCATTTTTGTCATTTTTGTCATTTTTGTCATTTTTGTCATTTTTGTCATTTTTGTCATTTTTGTCATTTTTGTCATTTTTGTCATTTTTGTCATTTTTGTAATTTTTGTCATTTTTGTCATTTTTGTCATTTTTGTCATTTTTGTCATTTTTGTCATTTTTGTCATTTTTTTATTTTTTTATTTTTGTCATTTTGATCATTTTTGTTATTTGAATATATTAATTTTTTTCAAGTGATATGCAAAAAAGACTTAATTTGCCATGACTATCAATTAAATTTTTGCTGATTCCTTTTCAGAATTTCTTTGTTAAATCACAGAAAGTCAAAAATTTTGTCGCACAAGTATAGAATTTTATCGTCACAAATTTGCACCTATCCAAAGACGTTGTAAAATTTCGAGAAATCCATTTTGAAACACCCTTGTTGTATTTAAGAGTGCTTGATCAGAACGCTCCCACAGCGTGATTCCCAAAATTAAACTTTTCCCTTATTTATAGCAAACAGAAAAAAAAGTTTTGACAGCTTTCGACATCCATTTGGACCCGAATTTCAACACACACAGACATGTGATGATGCTGCTCCGGAAAAGTTTTATCTCACCCGAAAGCATCACAGCATCTCGTGGCAGTTCGGTTGTCGATTTCAATTATTCCCAACGAGATAGTTAAATTCATTTTTTCATATATATATTTTTTTTGTTTTAATCGGATAGGGAGCCGGAAAAACTTTTCTGTCGAGCTCTAGAAGTTTATTTTCAATTTTGAATACCCCAATGAGCGTTTCCGGAGGGACTAAACCAGAATTGAAAAGTGAAGCGATCTGGAGAAGGGAATTTCTTTATCTATCCGTCTCATGCAAACACTTTTAGCTTAATATCCCTACTATTGGGATTGGATGCATTTTCCCATTATTTAATGCAATGGCAATGTGTTTTGTTTGTTCCTTTCTTCCTGCAGGAGAACATTGGGCTCGTAGTGCCGTGGATAATCGGATTCATCACTTTCATGGCGCTCGAAGCCGTGGCCATGGTTTACTCCAATGTGCTGAGGGATCATGTCAATAGGGTAAGCCATCTTATGTTAAAATAAACTGGGATATTTTTTTAGGAAAAGAAAACAAAAATATAAAATATTAAACCGGTATAATCTTGTACAATTCAATCCTTGGATTGTTAGAAAAGTTTTTTAAAGAACGGTTATCGTAGACAAGATAGATGATAAATTTTCAGTCCTAAAAGTTTTCAACAGCTAAGATAAAGTGTTATAAAAATATTAAGTACAAGAAAAAAGCTACTAAGGTACCTTATTTTTACCATTACTTACTGCTGTAGCTCATTTCTGGGCGAGCTGCTTAACGTGAAATATGTAACTACTATTTGGAAGACAGGTTTTGATGTATGGCTCGTGTCGACAAAGAGGAATTATCTAGTAAGAATTCTGCTCGTAGTCATCCTGACAGCAGGAAATGTACTGTAGCTCGGTAATTAATGAGCAAAAGAAAATTTCAAAGTGCAACAAAAGGGTTGTGAAACTTAGCTCTTCGTATTTGTGACGAATAAAATTAAGTTTTATCAAACAATAGTGTAGGAAAGCTAATAAAAGAATACGATTATATAAGAAACTCATCCTTTAAATTCTAGCCAGCAATAACAGCAAATCAAATTTAAAAAATTTAGTTGTTTTAACCTGCAGAAGGAATACTGATGCATTTTTTCCTTTTTCATCCTTACAGCAATTTGACTCCCTGTGTAAAGCAGAAGTGGCCTTTTTCATATCACGAGCATTTATCAATGTAAGTATGAAAGTATAACACACGCAATATCTGTTCGTATTAGGGATAAATCATTCGAAAGGATGAAAATCCCAAAAAAAACAAATATCTGTTCGTATGGTTTTAGTTTAAATTAATGTTGCCACAATTATTTCAGCACGTACCCGGGGCGGACTAATCCGTGCTATTTTATCTAAAAACCTGGCAAAACCCGGGGTTTTAAAATGTCGACCAAAAATCCGGCAAATTTGGTCAAAATCTTGAAATTACTCAACACAAATCAAGAATTCTTGAAAAAACAATTTTTTATCAGCAGGTATATAATTTTGTATTTTAGTCTACCAAAAATCTTCTCATTGATTTTTTTTTAAACTTGTTAAAAAATTTCGTTTTGGATTCATACATAAATATAAAAAAATACAACACAATTTAAATTTTTGGTGTTTTGGAAAATAAAGTGAATAAATCAGGGCAAAATCCGGACTTTTTCCAATGAAATCCGGGAAACCGGGCTGGGCAGGACTTTTCTCAAATTTTTTATTAATTATCCGGCAAACCCGGATAAAACCGGACAACCTTAGTTTAGATTAAATGAGAATTGGGTAAACAAGGGGATGATAATATTGAATATTGAGGATTGAATTTAAGCTAAAACCAGGGCCAGATTAAACAAACAGGACGGAGGCAATTTTTCTTGGGCTGGTTTGTGACATCTGAATAAAACTTTTTATATTCGATTCCAGATAATATTTACATAATATTTTAAACATACAACGGAACTGAAAATGAGTTCAGTACTTGACCGCAGGAACGGGGAAGGTTTTGGGGGTTAAACCTGAATTTATCGATGTTGATACTCACGGTTTCGGATGCCTGTAGAAGAACCGTTTTTCCGGATCGGGCCGATCCATTAACGGAACGTTATTGTTTCACCGTGAACCACATTGCTGCCGATTGCAGCAGAACCAAAACATTGTTTGTTTTGGTTTCTCTTTCTTGTTGTTCCATTCGCAATCGAGAACAATAGATCAATGATTGCTGATGACAGGTGATGATGATAAACGCGGTACAAATGTTTACATCATCACACGGTTAGGCGAGAATACTCAAATTGGGTTTGTGTTACCACAGTGTTGCCAGATATTCTGGGTAAGAATATCAAAGTACTCATTGAGAAATGAGTACTTTCCCGGCTAGGGAATATAAGAAGTGGAAAGTGACAATTAGCTATCACTAATTAATATAGTTGTATTCTACTGACCTCACAGACGAAACATGAATAAAGAGAACTCTATTCCACCACTGAAACCTGCGTTTTCAACAGGTTATGGGTCCAGATACGTCTGGAAAATTGGAAAACGAGTTAGTGAGAGGGGTACTCTCAAGTATATTTAACTTGCGGTTAGCAAGTGGAGCAGCCAGCAGCCAGAAGATCACCCGGAAGAGGGATGCGCAGAGATGGACAGGTCCAGCTGCAGCAACATCCCTGATTAATTGGGTGGTGCTGATAGCCGAGAGGGTTACTCTCGTGCTTTTGTTGTGCGCTATGGTCAGCAGTTATGAGCTGACCCATGCGCAGAGGACCACCAGTGCAGAGGATCGTCAGTGCAAAGGCCACGAGATGCTCCAGGTCAGCCATAAGGTGTCACTGGAGTTCGAGGCTGGCAAGTCGGGTTCCGAGAGGGTTACTCTCGATGCAAACCGCGCTGCGGAAAGCAGCGTGAGTTCATTTCCGACGCCCGGGATCTGCAACCAGGATTGGTCAGGTCCGAATGCTCCAGATGGAGGATTAGCCTGGATCGGAATTTGGATTAAGCTGGTTGTCGGGATGTGGAGCTATACTGGAATCAGCACGTTTGACCTCATCCGAGCCAGCAGTTTAATTTTTCTGTGGCTTTGGAGGTGTTTTGGGCGACGATTAGTTGCCAGCAACTTCAGCAACGCATCAGAGCCAGATCGGACTCATGCTGCTGAACGTTGCTCTCCGCCTTTTTGGATCGCTCGAAGCGTTGATGCAACGGAGCGAAAAGCCATGAAGCTGCTGGTCGAGTGGATTAATCTCGTGCTTAGTAGCTGCGCTGCGGTTAGCATGCGCGAGCTTGTTTTCGGCGGATGGTTGATGTTTCGGGTGTTTCGGAAGAGGTGGTTTCGGCGACGGTTAGTCGCTAGCGCAGTCAACCAGTTCTTTCTTCGGATTCCTGCCGAGAGTGCAGATTCTCGAAGTCATCGCGGAATGAAGGCTTTGAGAGGGAACGCGAAGAAAGGGGCAAGAGGTTGTTTATCTGGGGTTACCAGGAAACAATGTTCGAGAAAGCAATATGCTTTTCGTTCGCGTGCTGAGGTTATCAGCCACCGGAATCAGCGAATCATCGGTTCTGGTGCCAGACAGCGTATGGCGCGAGACGAGAGCGACTACGAGAGTAGCGATGACGAAGATGACGATCATGATCAAGATTCCGTTAATCTAGCACCGACTCTGAGACGCAGTCAGCGAATCAGAGAATCTACTAAGCGCTACGTGGCTAACGAAGCTGCTGGTCTTATTGAGGAGACCTCAAATTATCAGCGAACTGAAGCGCCGCACAAATGAGTCTTATGGAAGACAGCTATCGGAAAATCGATGGCAGCCCTGGAGAAATACGCGGCATGGGAGGCGGTTGACTTACTCTAGGTCACAGGCTTCGAGACATGATCGTTCACTGGACGAAGATGAACGATGGTGAGGTTATCACCGAACAGCCGTTCAAAGAACTTATCGGTTGATTGCATTCATCAGAATATCAGTGCTGCGTTAGCGCACTTAGCAAATACCAGGCCAGCCCGGCGGATAGGCTTTGGAAAGACCTGAAGCGTATTCTGCGATACCTTCGACGTATGACCGTTATGGCGTTGGTATACCGCAGAAACGTGACACCGGAACCGCTAATCGGAAATGGAACAACAGAAAACTGAAGAAACAATACAAAACTTGAAAATCTCAATTAGTTGAATCCAGAGTTGCAAATGTTTAGTGACATACATTCAATATCAGTTGACTTTGATAGTGTCTTGAATGTCTATGTCTTGCGATACTTTCTTTTTGCAAGATGAAAATTTGACTTCAAACCATAACAGCCGGGTGTTTGCTGCCGTGAGTAGGTTCGTCCCACTAAAACCACCTTGGGCTATGATACTACATCAAGGGGTAGGCTGTGCTGATGCACTTATACATCTCACGCTTTTCCGTACCCTCTTTTCTCATTTTTGGTTTTTTTTTCTCATTTTCCTCTTTTGCCAACTTCAGACTGATGCAGAAGACCTCGAGACGTGTATCGTTAGGTAACGCATTCAAAGTAACTCGCGCCCGTCACAGCATCAACTGCTGTAGGATTTCTAACCACCAAGGCACGGCAGATTGAGAAACTACCAAGCAGAATCTCGTCACGACCACCCCGAATGGTATATCCGCTAACTAGTACTAACGAGTACGTGAGACCTTTTACACAGCACACGTATGAGTCCAGTCCAGTTATACCGCACTCTAAGATCGCGTTGCTTTTGAATTGCGGTGTCATACGAGGCCCAATACCTTCCATAAGCTTGTCAAGTTTGGTTGACTATCTTGCTCTCTCCGTTCATCATCTTTCCTGGTTCGTATTAGCTCGCACATGATTTGCGATTTGCGAGTTGTTGACGCCTTGAAATGAACCTGTGGCAGACAAAGATAGCATGTTCAGCCAATTCCTCCGTATCTACGTATTCCAATAAGGCCAGCTGATTAAGCTTAAAGCACCCATGACCCAAAAGGAACTGCGTCAGGTAGAAGTTGACCTCTCCACACTTTCGATTTACCCAGTCTGAAAGTCGCGGGATTAGCATATGCGTCCATCTTGCGTTGTTCGATGCGTCCCATTGCTCCTGCCACTTGAGCATTGACGCTGCTCGTTGAATTTTACGCACTCCTCTAACAGCTCTTGCTTTGTAACACTCCATATCTTCCGCCAGAGTTATGTAGATGGGAATCATGCCAACGATGACAAAAGCCGCATCTGCTAATATGGTCCTGTATGCACAGGAAACTCGCATGGCTATCAGCCGATGTGTGCTCCGTAATTTGGATTTGTTGCGCTCTACCTCTATGACGGAGCTCCAGGCCGCTCCTCCGTATCGTAGTTTCGACAGTGCTACGCTCGCAAGGAGACGTCTCTTGCTACTCTTTGGACCATGGCAGTTCGGCATAATCCAGGCCAATGAATCTATGACTTTCAATGCACTTTCACAAGTATTTGACATGCGCACCAAAACTTAAGCGATTGTCGATCATTACTCCAAGGTATTGCAGCTGCTGTTTCGAAGATGTCGTGTGCCCTCCAACAGTAATCTCCATGTGCGGCACAACTCTTAAATTGATCACCAACAGAACTTCGGTTTTATGGTGGGCTATCTGTAGCTTAACTCCCTCCATCCAGATGCGAACCCTTTTCACCGACACCGTTGCAAGGTCTTTCTACCTCCTCGATTGTTTTGCTGGTGATCATAAGCACGAATCGTCAACAAATCCGACTATCTGCACGCCTGCTGGTAGTTTCAGCGTTAACACATAGCATTCCAAAGGTCCACAGGTCCGAATATGGAACCCTGTGGAACACCCGCTGTTAGGGCAGTAGATCGTAAACCAGTTTCGGTTTCGTACGTCAGGACTCGATTTCGAAGAAGCTTCGTATTATCCTGCAGAGGGTATTGGGAACACGTATCCTGTGAAGCGCTTTGGCAATAGCTTCCCAACTGGCATTGTTGAAGGCATTCTTGACGTCGATCGTCACAATGGCGCAGTGACGAACACCTTTCCGCTTCTATTTATTTATATGCGCGCTTCGCGTATGCTGTCATCATTCGGATGGCGTCCACCGTAGATCTCCCTTTCCGAAAACCAAACTGTCTATCCGACAGTTCACTTTCGCCTTCTGTTTGGATGCGATACTAAATTTTGGTCCGCGACATAGGCTTACAATGTCATGACCAAGTTCAAAGTCAACATATTGATTGCTGTGACATTTTTATCTCATAATCTTAGACATTTATCAAATTGCTGCGCAACAAATAACATAAAATCTTTTCCAACCCAACCACAAAATTAAACAAAAAAGCCGCACGAGTGTGTGAATCGAGTGAAAGGCAACAATGTCATGCAACATTGACATTGCTGCATGACTGACATTGTTGCTTGGTCATTCACTTCATGGACGACTTTGATATTCTTTAGTTGACATTGCCTCCTAGTCGCTGGTCAGAATCGAATGAAATTGACTGATATTTATCAGCCTTGAGTTGAATTTCTATTGTAAAATCTAGAAAATAAATAGTAAAATATGAAACATAGGAATATTCATTTCTAGAGAACCACTCATTGAAATACGCAATCCAATTATGAGAATGTTTTTATGAATAGAATTTGAGTATAAATTGTAGGAAAATCATATGCAGGACACAAGATATTTCCTTCAGTAGAAGATCATTTTAAAATAGAGTACCTGTCTTAGCATCAATAAAATAAAACTTTGATTAAATCAGTTGAAAAATTTTAAATTGAATTAAAAAAATAAGTCCAATTAAAGCAACCACAGTAATTTTTTTTTTAATTTTATAGAAATTTATTTACGAAAAAAGATAAGGAGTGTATCGAGAATAAGTTATAAACACTTTTTTTTTCATTGTAATGATTTTATTTGATGATTTAAACAAAGAAACAGTTCGGAAGTGTTTTAAAAGCTTATTCTTATAGTTTGTAAAGAAATACAAGTAAAAAAGTAATTATTGGTAATATTCTCGGACCTTCAACTTGACGCGTTTCATTAGGTTTTGTACAGCTGATTGATCACACTTCTTGGCCGCAGCATTCCAATTTTCTTGAAAACCGCCATGGTTCTGTTGGCCTTACCATCCTTCTTGAAAACTCTCTTGACGATAGCCCAATATCGTTCTATAAGGCGAAGCTGGGGGCAGTTTGGTGGGTTAATATCTTTCTCAACGAAATCTACATCGTTATCCTCAAACCACCTAAGAGTGAATTTAGCGTAGTGGGCTGACGCCAAATCCGGACAGTACAATGGTGGAGTTGTATGTTTTTTATATAGTGGCAGCAATCTTTTCTGCAAACACTCTTTTTGGTAGGCATCAGCATTTATTGTTCCTTTTGTAAAGAAAATCGCCGACTTCAATCCGCAGGAGCAGATTGCCTGCCACACAAGAACTTTCTGGCCGAATTTTCCCACCTCCATTGACTTCTCGTGGTCAATCACATCCTCTCCAATAGCTGCAGTGTAAAATTGTGGTCCCGGAAGAGTACTTGAATCCTTTTTTACATAAGTTTTATCGTCCATGAGAATGCACACATCTGGCTTCTGCAAAATCCGATGATACAGCTTCCAGGCTCTGCTTTTGGCTCGTGATTTTTGTTCAGCCGTTTGTTTGGGCACTTTCTGCTTCCTGTATGTCTTCAGGTTGTTCCGCTTCTTGATCCGCTGTACCATTCGGATCGATGTCCCAGCTTTTTTCACCAAATCCCGTATGGACATCGATCGATTCCGGTTGATAAGGTAGATTATCCTACGATCCAGATTTGTGTCAGATGGTCCTGGTTTTCTGCCTCTTCCTGGCAAATCATCGAACGTAAAGTGTTCCCCAAACTTGTGGATGATGAATTTTACGCTCGCCGGATGAATGCCGAAACGTATCGCCACTTCATTCATCAAGATGCCCTTCTCTCGCATCCAAGTGTCCAACGCACGAATTTAAACTTCTTTTTTAATTCATTCAACATTTTGGGAGAAACGAATGTTTCAAACGTAAACAAAGCGCTGGTTCACTCTTGATAGATCAAGATGCTACATACAGGTGAGCACAGTTGTGCGCGTTCGCGCGTTAGTAAGTAGCAGGCCCAAATATGTTTATAGTTAATTTTCGATACACTCCTTATGACACATTCCACGCGCTTGTACCGCTGAAAAGTGATTTTCATCCGTTCGCGTATCAAAAAATCTCAAAATTGTCTATAATTTTGATAATTCAAATCACACGAAACCAACGAAAAAAGAGAAAAAAGTTTTTTTTCACATGTGTTAGATGATTTTGAAAATCAGTTTTTTTGTTGATAAAAGTGGTGTTTTTGACAACTTTTACAAAATCATTAATTTTAATATATGGATGATTTTTTTTCGGAAATATTTTTAGTATGTTTAGAAGCCAAAAAACACCGCTTCATTTTGTAGAAAAAAGAATTTGTTTATATCCAATATAGTTGGTTTGAAAAGCGAACAAAAACAGTCGCAAATGAGTGAATTCACGTCACAAAAAAAGGGAAGTTTTTAATTTTACGAGAAAACTCTGATTTTTTTTTAAATAAAAAAATGAGATTTTCTTCAAAAATGATAAGACGATTCTGAAACACTCAAATTTATAAAAATCGGTTGGAATCTAGCTGAGTTACAACCTTATCAGTGTTACAACAGCGCGAATGAGTGAATTCACGTCACAAAATTTGATTTTTCGTTAAATTTTATATGAAAATGTGCTCTGAAAGCTGTTTTGACCCTCCAGATGGTCGGATTTTGACAAATCGAGCATAATTTAGTTGATTTTTTAATAAGTTCATTATTTTCAAATAAAAATGCAAAAAGATTGAAAAAAAAAATTTTTTTTTTGGTGAATCTTTAAATAAAGACAGTAGTTATTTTAACATATGATCCCTCAATATGTTGCTATTCAAGTGCCAATCAAAATAAGTAAAAAGTTAGGTGCAGATACTAAAAATTTATGATTGTAAAAGTCGGAACAACAAAATATCGTTTTTGAAAGTCTACATAAAATTTGATGACTCCAAAGAATGGTTCAGTATAGCCACAGTATAACTTTATATTTCGTGACGTGAATTCAGTCAACTACCCTGTTCTGTTTGAACTGAGTGAATTCACGTCACAACTTCAAATCAGCATAACTTCGTTCGTTGTTGTTCAATCGAGAAGCTCTGTACATCAAATTGTGGGTAATTATTTTCTTTACAACTCATTCGAAGACACCGATATTCTATTTCCACAGAGAGAACAGGAATTCAAGGATGTATGTACTAAAGTCCGAAATGGTTAATTCTAGCGTGAATTCACGTCACAAAAGTAATTAGTCACAACACAAACAACTTAAATTTTAAAATGACCAAATTGTATTCATTTTGAAGGAAATTCAATTTGCGACCGTTTGCTACAATTTTTTTTTCATTTTCAAGTAAATTGGTTGACTTCTAGAACGATATCAGTGCAGAAAAGTCCGGAAAAGCGATTTCACGTCACGGTGGAATGTGTCTTATGAGTTTAGGTCAAGTTCAATAATAATTGAAAACTTAACATTAATTTCACACAATCCATACTCACAGTTACCGTCAAACGGGGCATCATGCAACAGCGGGGTTGAATGCAACATTTATATAACACCACACCGATTCAATTTTTATTTTAATGTAATGAGATAAAGTTATCTTTGAATGATTACAAAATGATGATGGCATAGATCCTTGAATCCTAAGATAGTTTTTTTAAGTTTTTGATTTTCATATGAAATTTGAAAAATTGAACAATGAATGTACAATTTTTAACATTTTTCGATGCCGTAAAAACTTTACCCAGTATGACGGATTGGCTTGATAATATCACCTACAAACTTTATACTGGTTTCCTCATCCTATACCAACATTGATCATGTGGAAATATTTTTCGAACAATCACTCAATTTTTTTAAATAAATATTTTTATAATTCAGTTACCCGTCTGGGGTAAAATGCAACAAAATTCAAAACGGAACTAAATCTCATAAATCGCGTTTCCATATGCTGGGATATGATTGTTTTGCATTATGCGTTAGTTAACTTTAAAATTCCATCGATTCCTAGATTTATTTTCATGATTTGATCTAATAGAATATTTTGTAGTATTTTTTACCCCTAAATGTATGCAGAAGATCAACACTTTTTTCTTAAAAACATTTTTGTCAGAAAAAATTAAAAATTGAATTCGAACAAAACCAAAATTTACTGCAATTAGTGCTTTATGCGTTATGACATCACAAATGTATCAAAAACTATGAATTTTCAATCGTTTTCATTTGATTTTTCATAAGTTACAGAGTTTGTTGCAACTTACCCCTTTTTCTTAATAGGGTGAAAATCGCATGTTTTTGTAAATTTAAAAATAACTGGTGGAACCAATAATTTTTCTGACTACGTCAGTTTGGTGACCCATCTACCTTAAAACTTTTGAGGTACAAGAGGTATGATTATCTGTAAGCATTAAGATTTTAGAAGCCATTGAAGATGAAAATTGTTGCATGTTGCCCCAGTTGACGGTATACTTTCAAAATGAGAATTTTAGATTGTCCAGTTTTATTATTTCAATTCCCAGCAAAGCTTTGAAAAACTAGCAATTCAAATGTTTTTCAACGTTTAGTTTTTACTTTCTTCACAATTTTCTACATAAATCTCGACATTGCCCGATGAAGCTCTGAAATGTTTATAATAAAATCTTCAGGGTACCTTAAGCAAATATGAATTAATTCCAAATTGCATAATTAGAAAATTCTTCACAGATGAAAAAAATTATTGCAATATACCTTGTAATTATAAAAGACGTTTGTACTTAATAAAAAAAGGAGATATTTTTCATTATTCTGCCTCCTATTCTGTACTGGAAATCTTCTTTCAAAGTCTTATAATTACTGTATTTTTTTAAATTTTTACAAAGCAAAGAGAAAGTTCACCCAGCCGCTTTAAATGTCATTATTTTTTATTTTATTTGAAGAAAAAATTTCGATGTCCAAAAATATAGGTTTTTTTTATAGTTAAGAGAAAGTAATGCATTATTTATTGTGGAAAATTTTTAATTTGGCACAGTTTTTTTGAGCAAGCTTTATCTCAATAGTTTTTTTTTTTTTTTTTTTGGTTGAAAACAATTCGAATGCTGCTCATATGTTCTGATTGAAAAATATGAGGTGTTCCTTAGTTATTGAAAAATTCGAAATCAAATGCCTAGATTTTACCAGGTTTTGAAAAAATTGGCTACAAACATCCGTCCAAAATAGAATGAAATCGCCTGTTGAGTGATTAAGAACCTCATTTTCCAACCGGTTTCATTTTTGATTGCGTTAATTTAGTTTGATAAAACTCGGCCAGTTAATACACCAAACATTTATGCACCTTTTGGCCACATTTCAAGCATTTTCAATCAAAATTGTCAAAAATACAGTGAATTTTGCGAAGCAATATCAAATTTCTCTTTTTCACGAGAATAGCTGTATCTTTTTTTCCGAGTCATAGTACAGTCTTCAAATTTTGAAGAGTGTTAGTTGGATACTTCAAATAGATTGCTTGAAAATTTTATGAAAAAATATCAACCCAGATAGAAACGACAGCTGGTCAAAGTTTTTTGAACGCAACTGTATATAAGGGTAAAACCATTTGAGATATTTTTCCAAAGGGATCCCCTTAGCTGTTAGGGGAGAGGCGGGCTAAATGCGCATCCTAAGAAGTATACTCATTTTCTCCATATTTCAATCGATATTAGTCTGACAACTATAAGCAAATAAGCGGACATCTGTTTTATAGATTTTGAGTTTTTGAGAAAAGTATTTTATAATAAAAGTATTGCTTCAATGAAAAATTGTAAAAAAATGTTTTCTTGATACAGGCATTTAACCTGCCTTATATGACAATCCTAACCCATCTCTTGTTCCAATATCTAATCATTTATAACGTTGTCAGAAGCTCAAATGCGTTGAATTTCTGATTTTCAGATGAAGAAGGAAAAAAACCATTTAAATTTTTGTTTACAGATTCTGTACGCACGCTTATTAATCCTCACCCGTCCCTGAAATATTTACCCGTTGCAGTCAATTTGACACTCCTGGCTAAAACCAATATATCTCTCTTGTTACTCAACTGATTCTTACAAAGTGACGAGTTTTGGAAACCTCGTGATGTAACTCAAATATGTTTTTTAAACATTATTCACATTAAACACTTTATTTTTGCGTTATTCATAGTCTAAGAAAAAAAAATCCGAATCAAAATGCTTCGGAAAAAGACTGCAGATCATCCACTGGATCATCTACGGAATGCTAAAAAAAATTCACTTTGTGTCCATCGAAGCTTAAGTTAGAAACTATACGGTGCACATAAGATTTTTTTTTAAATGTTTTAAGATCAGGGTTACAAAAAATGTAAAAAAAAAAGTGGTGTAAAAACATTGTATTGTCAAAATTGTTTTAGTTCCATCAGATGAATTTTAAGAAGAGGATTGAAAAGTTGACGTAATTTGGCACATTTTTGGACTTTTAGATTTTCAAAATACGAAACACATAATTTTTGACGAATTTTCAAAGGTAGCTGTTTTAGCGTTTGTAGCGTCTATTAAAAAAACAATTCTATCTATCTATCTATCTATCAATTCTAAACAATTATTAAAAATTAAAGATTTTTTAAATTAAAGTCACAAGCCGCCAAACTTCCATTAGTGTCTATTGACACTCAATAGCGGATTAAGGTTGAAGTTCAATTATACCAAACTGTTGAAAATCTTGTTTAATATTTTAGTTTTATTTATATTTTTTTTTTAATTTTAATGCCACATGTCAAAAGCAATTACCCTAAACCTGCACTGATTCGATAAATTGAACTTTTCGTCAATCGGCTGTATGCGGATATTGCTCAAAACGCGCATTTAAGAACACTTTCCCCTATATGTTTCGTATTAATTTCGATTTCCTATCTCGATTTTCAGAACTTAAAGAATGTCCGATTAAAACAACGTTTCTTTTCCGCCGTGGGGCCCGGGGCAATTGCCCACCTTCCCCCCCTTTTATCCGGCCAATTACATTGGAAAATGTTTAAGCCAATAACAATTTTGAAATCCGCTTAAAATATTAATAATATTTGATTTTATGTGCAGTAGAGGGTTAAACTCTCCTTTTTAATTTTTTCCTTTGATTTTAGAAATTTCCGTGAAAAGGATTATCAGATTTCCCAGGAAATGAACACTCTACTTATTATGACTGTACCTGAATATCTTTTAAATAATTTAGTTATTTTGAAATAATTCCATTCCATTTATTAACCCTCTTCCAGGCTCTGGCGATGTTGGCCGTGACGCGCTTCTACAACCTGTTGCGTGCCGGTGTCACCTGGAAGGGGCCGGAAATCATCGAACTATGACACAACTCGAACGACACGGAGAAAACGCTGGCGTCTCTCCGGGACGAAACCCACCTGATAGTGCGGATCCGCGATCCGGACGTGGACGGAGGCGAGGACGGGAATGCCGATGGTTCTGCGGATCGACGGTGGCGAACCGGAAGTGAGGACAGCAGTCAGGAAGGGGAAACCGAGGACGACAACATGATTGATGGATCGTGTTCATTGGTTGGCCGAAGCAGCGGGCGGAAGTTCGATCGAGGGAAACAGGGTCGGTCCTCGGGAAGCAGGAAATCGAACACCCCAGGCCCCAATGCCGACGACGAGGACGACGACCGGATGAGTGCCGGAAGTGGTTCCGATGAGGACGACTCGCTGCTGGTGGCGTACGATAGCAACTCAGTGGCGTCCGTCTGACAATATCGAAAGCTGGTCAGGCGGACTGTGGCGGATTTCCGACGACAGACGGACAGTGCTGTGTTGTTATTTTTGATTATATTTTGTATCGAAGTTTATGCGCAAATTTATATATTTTTCTAGAACACGGGAGCGAGCGGCAAACAACCGGATTGCAATATAGATGTACAGTTTATTGTTATATGAGAGGAAACGGAAAAAAAAACATATGCGTATGTTGAACTGTGTGAGCTGAAAAGCTCGCACGTGTTGATACTTTATGTGAGTTGAGGTTCGATCGGGTGATAGGAAATCGATATAAACCAAAACAAAGCTAGAAATAAATAGAAATGAAATATTATTTACCTAGGTGTAACGGCCCCCAGAGGCAAGGGGACATAAAACAAAATTCCTACGACGGACGTCGGTTATCAACAAGAACCAACAACAGCTACAAGCATAGAGAATTTAGGCGAAACAAAGAGAAATCGTAGTAATCGAGTATATTGAGAGAATATACAGTAATAATTGCAGAAAATTAGTCCAAACAATAGGGGCTGCCACAGATATAAATAAATGAATGTTTGAAGAATTAAATTTGTTTCGAATTTCTGTTGAGAAATCCTATCAGTAGATCCGGTCAATGGTCAGTGGCAAAGTGCCCTATACATCGTAATAAAATTTATTTTCTCATTTACGCCGGAACAAATTTTTAATTCTTCTTTTGTCACATGGAGTTGAAACATCAAGAGAGGGAGGGGATATTGAAAAATAATAAAATAATTAAATAAACTGTAACAAATTAGACAAAAGCTTGCATGCAACAAACTTGCATACAGTTTTCATTGCACAAAATCGAAAAATCAAGTTATTTTAGATCGAAAATATTAACATCTCGAATACAAAAGGTGAAATAATTCTCATTTTCTACAGTTTCACTTTTGCTCTTTTAACTTGCGGAAATACATTAAAAGTAAAAACAATGAAGCAGAAAAGTTATTAGTAATTAATCTGCTGACCTCATATCAATATGAATCACTGTGTGCTTTTTTGTAACATTCTCGATACGAAAATTATTGGTAAATTGGATTAAGCTAATGCATGTATATATAATCGCTTATTTCGTCGTTGAACCAAGAACATGTGGCTTTATCGTTTAGTTGCGTTTTTCGTTGATTGCAGGAATGATGATGATATCAGCAAATGATTGTCTTGCATGAATCAACTAAAAATTTGTTGAATTCAATGGTAATCGTCGGATTGTTTTGAACATCAAAACAATCCCGTGATGGGGTACGAATTTTAAAAGTTTTATTTATCATTAAATTGTATCATTGTATCACAATTGGAATAAATAAGGCAGTTTATTATGTTTATAAAATAAAGTTCGAGCAAATGAGAAAAGTCTAATTTTTATGAACTGTGGATGTTTATTGATCCTTTATACATAACTTAGGGGAGATGAGGGCATAACGAGCACCCGAGGCATAATGAGAACTACGCTTTTCTACGAAAGTGCGTATTTTCTTAAATAAATTTTCATGAGGATTTGTTTCGTACTTCCTATAGTATTAATTTTTCACAAAAAAAAAGAATCTCCTTATCATCTTTACAGAGATATTTAAAAAAAATTAGCTTGGTTCTCAGGTTACGAAAATATTATAATTTTTGAGCACCACGAAATAAGCTCTTATGATCTTAAAATAACCTTGATCTAAAATGTACGCACTGCAACATGATGTACACATTGTTTCTCAATTTTCACCATCATAAAATTTTTGATTTTTCACTTTTATCAATTTTAAAACACGTTTTTACTTAAATTTGTTGACTAGGGGCATATAGAGCACCATATTATCGAGGCATAATGAGCATTTTCTGCCGTAGAATCTAGCAGCGAATTAAAATTGATTTATAGCGCCACACCTTGACTAGTTTTCATCCGACAATTTAGCCTATTGGTAAGGTGTCGGAGAGGTAATGAAAAGACTAGAGTTAGATTTCTGTTCGAGGTGATTTTTTTCCATTCACAATTCATGATCGATTTTTTTATTGTTACATTATACGGCTAGTAGCATCATCCTCCGAACAAAGCACTTAATGTATGAGCGTGCGTGAATTGTTTGTATTCTACAAACAGACCTAGATTATTTTGTTATTGCTTTGTTTGATGAATCTACGACTCACCTGACTTCATCGAATTGAATTCGCTGCTAGATTCCCCGGCAAAAACGCACATCTTGCTCTGATTAATGGTGCTCATACTGCCTCAGGGGGGGTTCTCATTATGCCTCCACAGTGGCTGGTTTTCAGCTTTTGGCAAAATATTTTAAAATGCATTTTTTAACGTTTTCATCTAGTATTTCACGTTTCAGCCCGTTAAGGAATAGGCTTTTCAAGTGTCTGAACACGAAACAATAATGTAACCTCCATATTATAGCTATTTTCTATGGTTAAATAACCGTTTTCCTTAAGGTGGCCATTATGCCCCCATCTCCCCTACTTGAACAGTATGATGAAATACAGTATGTATCTAGTTTTAAGTAAATTTTATAATTAATTAATTTTTATAGGCATTTTTTTAATTTTGTGTTATACTATTTGTACGTTTTTTTTTGGGTAGAAGAGAGAAGGGTTTCGTAAGCCGCGAGGAAACGTGAATCTCAATCCAATTGTTATCTTCGTCACTCTGCGTCTTACGTCTTACATATATTGATAACTTGTGTACGCATCATATGCTTTTGTTATCAAACAAGCTTTAAAAAGTGTACTTACACAATTAACCAGGCATCCGCAAATTGCATCTGTAGTAGAAGACCTAAAGTTCATAACAAAAATATACCAATATGCTTTTGGTCATGGTTTTTCTTGCTCTTCCACATGGAAATGGAATTTTTCATGAAATAACAATAAGTCACTCAAACCGAACCAATTTGCAAGTTATAACTTATTATATAACTTGTTATTTTGATTTTTTTATGGATCGAAGCAACCCATAGGACTGTCAAGACGTGAAAAAATTTGCTCCTCCAAAAACTGTTGAAGTTTTCAAACAAATTGAAATTTTTTGAAGTTTCGGTTAAATTCGTTTAGTGTAACGGGGAATGAAGCCGGATTTGCTGTGATTTGGCAGATGGATTTGTGCCAAATGTGGTTCCCGGTTCCTTGATATATTGCCAAGATTCAAATCAGGCGCCCTGGAACTCCGAACTAAAAACTGCACTAAAGATGAAGGAAGTATGGATGCAGGGATTTAAAAATTCTTGGACCAGGACTCAAAGCTAAGTACCATTTTTTATCGTAACATTGTCATCACATTTATTGCATTCTGACGGAACGCCCGTAAATAGGTTTTTGTATCGAAGCTTTCGTAAATCGTTTATTTTTAGAGGATCATTTTCAAAAACTTTTACATGAAAATCTGCTGTGAAATTGTTCGTTTATGATTTACGATCAAAAGTTTAATCACTTTTAAGTTGCTTTTACCCAAAAAAAAAAAAGCAAAACTTGGTTTACAAATTTCAAATAAAACCGAAACGAATTTCAATTTCTTCGGAGCAACCTGCCATCCATCAGTTTTAAAAACGATCCAGATATGTGAAAATCTTAGGAGGAAGCCGAATAGGATGTTTTCGTACTTCCGATGAATACAGCTACATCTTCTGGCATATAGAGAATCTATCAAAAGCTAAAAAGCTAAAAGCAGCGAAAAAATCATCAGGAGCTAAGTATCTCTCAATGTTTTTAAACTTTGGTATTTATCGCGTTACGTTTCGGGCACATGACTTTCTTTCTAAAATGCTGCTCTTAAATGTTAGCTTATAATATTTACTTCTGACGATAAGTGAAAATAGGTTTTGAATGATATTTGACAATAGACTAGCTATTTCACTAGGTAGTGCGAGGAAAATATGAAAAGGTGTTTTAATTTTCCACCTTTTCATTGCGGTTACTGGATTTTTTTTTAAGAATTCGTTTAAATATTTGAAACGATTTGACCAGTTCAATTTAAGAATCAAGCTTATTTAGTTGAAAAAAAAAATAATCCGGAAAACATTCAAAATTCTGCATTATGAATTAAGTTTCATTTTCAATTTCAGATTTTTTTTTTAAGTGCATAACACTAGTCAAAAGTGTTTCCTGATCATATCCTTTTACCTAATCCACACAAAAATTTTTTTTGCTAGGATACAGAGGTGACCTCGGTCCCAAAGCGTGAATTATTATTCTTTCAATCCCTTTTCTCTATTTTCCTTCTATCCATTGACTACTAGGACGTGTCCGGCTCCTGTATTGATGTGTAAAGAGAGAGCATCAGTTTTGTTCATTGTGAATGTGCTGTCAATCCCAGATACCATTCATTTGACCTCTGGATAAAATTGATGGCCTCGGTCAATCACGGAGTAGCAACCATTGGCGATGTGGAATCCGTTCTATTGAGCCACGCTTGCGATCATGGAATTTGAAATGCTTTTATTTTAATATCGGTAAAAAAATTTAAAGGTTGACGAACTATTGATTTAGAATATTTTTCATGTTGTGTTTCAAGTTCAATGATTTAAGGTGGATGTGAGTAGTCAATCAAGCTTAGCTAAGCTATGCTAACTTGTTATTTTGGTGTTTTTATAACACATTCATAACTTAAAATATATTTTTTTAAAGTGTAAAGATTTTTTATGTCAAATTAAGAGTTATGAAAAATATTCAGTCAATGTTATTGAATGTGCTAGAGACGAACTTAAATACTATATTGGGTGTCCCATCTTTTCTAAGCACGATTTAAAATGAACAGTATAAACACAATTTCTTTTCACTTTTATGTTCTCTCTGGTTTTCTTCTACAGTGAATCAATATAAAAAAAGATTCCAATTAATCGTAGGCCAGTGATCGAATTTTTGATCGAAAACTGATAATAAGCTTCAACACAGACTGATTTGCGATGATTTTAAACCCTTTTTCAGTCTAATGTTTTGGTACAATCTGCCTTCTTCACATGTTTTCTCAAATACGATTTGGTAAGGGTCCAAAAAGTTTCAATCGATCTCGCTTGAGGACAGTTTGGCGGATTCATATCCTTCAGGACGATTTGGACTTTGTTGGCTCCGCTTTAGCTTCTTTTGCTTCTATAGACTTAATCTTACCTTGTCGATGGAAGATGGGGGATCCCACTTTTTTGGCCACATCCTGAACTCTTCAGACAGTCTTCTTAACGGTGTAAGCACGCATGACTTAACGCTCCAAAGTTTTGTCCACCGAATCTGGTTGTAGGGATGAGATGAAGAATATACAGAAAATAAATCAAATTTAATTAGGAATAAAATAAAATAATAGTTGTATTCGGCAACACTGTAGATGAATAAAATAAAATAAATTTCTATGACAACATTTGCTATTTTAGCAGCACTTGACAAACAAACAAAACAAAGTCAATCATTGTCAATCTATTCTTGCGAGCGACAGACGTGTTTAAGTGAATCTCTAAATTGAGATTCGTAAAATCACGACAATGGCGTGGTTGGTAGAATAAGCACAAATAGCGCAGATATTTAAGGCTGCTGCTGCTGATTGTTTTGATTTGGCCTTCCGGTGGCAATAAGGCGGAATTGCCGTTAAAAGCGCAGATATTTAAGGCTGCTGCTGCTGATTGTTTGTTTTGAATAAGCCTTCTGGTTGGGCAGACTGTTTCTAGAATACTATCGAATTATTCCGGCTCTGGTAAACAGAGACAGAGTAACAAGGAAAGCACAGCTGTTGCACAAGCTGTTGCTAAGAATGTTTTTTTTTGCGGATTGTTCCGGCTCTGGTAAATAAAAACAGAGCGACAGAGAAAGCACAAATTGGGAAGGTTTTTGTGAAGAATATTTTCGGATGAAATGAAGAATATGCAAAAAAAAGATTTGAAAAGCTTTTGCAGAGAATGAAATGTAGAATTGAGATGAGGGATATTTGGGATATAAAATTTTGTGTTTTAGAAAAACAAAAGTCGGTAAATTGAAGATTCTATTGAGAATAGAGTTGAGAAGGAATGTAGAAATGTGATGAAGGATAAACAGAAATTAAATAAAATTTGTAGGATGGAGAATAAAGATGTGGAATATGGAATACGACACTGGTATTCTCCCAGAATTTTTATCCACTGAACTACTTTCCTCTCCATGTTTCCGAATGACATTTCCGACCGCTCCAATAAAAAAAGCTTCCATTTTCGCCAACTGATTCAACGAAATGTTGGGGAAATTCGTGCATGATAGTTTTGCGCTTTTCCGGAAAAATGTTCCTCATTCTCAAGAAAATTATGAGAACTGGATCTCACGTTATACAGAACTTTAAATTGAATAGTGACCTACAACACAATGCAGAAATTAGCTGTTAATCGTTATTCGGAATAAGAAAGGTTGTATCAAAATCGTGCTTATAGGTCACGCTGTATAAGGCTTTTTGTTTTTTGCGTTTTCGTGAGTCAGTTTTTTGAAACAATTCGATCATACACAAGTCTCTTTCTTTATTCCCCCACTTCTTATTGCTTGAATATTACAAGATAAATTATGAAACTACAGTTTTCGAACGTCAACTCATAAACTTTGTATGTTATTTGGTCATTTTAGGTTAGATGGATCACAATTCCCCACAATTTTGTAAAATCTAAAAATATGTATTAACTTCTTTTTTTTTAAACAGTCTGTTATTCCTAGCCAGCTGGTCACCCGGTCAGCAACGGTCGACAAGTGTCAAAATCGAGAAACCGGCCTCACTTAGGCCATCTTTGTCTGTGCGACCTATGTAGGTCAGGCAAATAGAAATTAGCTGCAGCATTTTTGCATCATTTTTTTTTTACTTTTCGACAGAAAAATGAGCACTTTTAGAAAAGATTTGTAATCGTCTACTATAAAAATTCGAGCATGAACCAAACCAAATCAACCAAGCTATTGTTTTATAGATAGAGCATGCTCAGTTTGGTGAAACTTGTAAACTTATTCAACACAAAACTCTTTACAAGACTTAAAAAAGGTTTTAAGAATAAACATTCAAATGAAACAAAATTTGACACCTGCTCACTAGTCGGTGATTTAATCAGATCAATTTGACATTTGAGCATTTTTTTGTTTGTTTTTTTCTTCTGTTTTCCACCCCTGGTGTGCGACAAGTTGTCGAAAAGCCCACGCGCTGGAAATTACTTTTTCCATTCCAATTATTTGAAAGATTACCACAGTTTTTTCCCCTAAAGATGTGCAAGTTCTTTCTAAGTGCTTTAAGCAGAAGTAAGTTCTTCGTTTAACCTAAAAAGTAAGTTTATTTGATAAAAGTAGTCCTTATCAATAGGCCACAAGGAAAAATCCTGTTGAACTTGAAAAGAGAGGTTATGAAGATCGTTAAAATCTGAAATGAAAAGAAAAGGTTAATATTGTATAGTTATAATTAAAAAAGAAAACTAAATGAAATTTAATATCAAGGTTACAAGTGTCTGAAGTCAGATAAATTTTACCCGAATAGGATTGCACCATGCACCATGAAAAAAACATGAATTCCAAATTCGCAGACCATAAATTGTATGGTTGGCACAATGATTATTATCGTCTACAATACCGTGAATGTACATTGGAATTCGTAGTTTCTGACCATAAATTTCATTGTTTTGGCGAACAAAACCATGAAAAAGGGGTATTGTTATGCAGCATGACCATCAAAAAATTGCGATTCCCCAAACATTGGAAAGCTCAAAAATATAAAGTTCATGATTAAAACAGCTTCCAGTTTTTCACAATAAGACGATAAAAACACGTTGATATCGATGGTATTTTCGAAGATGGAAATTAAGGTTAATTTATGGTATGAAAATATTATTTTTACCGTACAATTTTATGGTTTATACAATGAAAAAGTTATATTATAATGGATGTCAATAAAACTTTAAAACACTTTAAAACTTTAAACAATTTAATTTTTCATTTTTTAGAAAAAAACATAATTTATATAATATTTTGAACTACATAAACCATTTTTTCACATTTCGGGTAGTCACTTTTCGGTCTCACAATGACAAACCTCTGCTAGAAGGCTGGATTCCTCTCGTTGGCCACTAGCTGGGCTATTCCGCTGCTTAGGTCTTTTCGATGGCATTCTCCGATTTTGAAGGAAACAGCACCATTCTTACGACTCGAACTCCTACGAAAATTGTTAAAAATCTGCTTGTCGGAGCCATCTAGAAAAATGAAATAAATATATTTAAAATACAGTTCTAAAAATCATAATTTGTTTCAAAAGCTACTCACCATCCAAGATACTTTGCCGTCGATGCCCGCCAATAAAAAAAAAATTCAGAAAAAACTTATTTACCAAAATGGCGCGTATTACACGATCAATTGAAAATTTTTAAAATAACCAAAAGTTTACCAATGTTCGTTTTGGTTTGGATGATCATTTTACCACTGATCACACTAATATGACACTTAGAATAAAAATTCGTCGATTTTCTGACTAATGCTTTTTGTCAAATTTTACAGGTTCGCAATACCGACGCAATACCGACGCACCGTGGTCCGAAAGGGCTAAAGTTGGAACTTTTTTCCTAGCTCCTCTGTCTTTCATCTAACCTCTTAAGTGTCTTCAGAACATTTTCTTCTTTAAACATGCCTCATAACTTGAAAGCATCAAAAGTAAGTCAAAGTCCACTATAAAAAAATTGAAAACTCTAACTTTTTTATTTCAATAGATAGAGCTTTATTTTATACTACAAATTTGTATAACACGTGAAAATATGAAACTTTGTTGAATACATCAAAACTCTATCTCTTCTCAGAGCAGAGTTATAAAGGTTTTATTTTGAAAGTTATTTGAAAGTAAGTTTTTTTTAAACTAACTATAGCTAGATGAGGATTTACATGAATAAGTTGTTCTGAACATTTGTTGGGGCATTCAAATCACACGTTTTGCACAAGGTTTAAACATTATTAAATGTATTTTAAGTTCGCAAATATATTCCTTATGGCTAAAATAGAAACTTCAACTCCAACTTACCTTTTAAAAGATCACAATCATATTTAACTATGTATTTAGGGAAACATATACATTAACAAAAAATTCTTCGGTTGACGAAGAAAAAATCTGATGGAATGAATGAAAGTGTTTATTTTATTTTCACGAAGAACTTCATTAGACTCTTATGAAAAACATTTTTCCCCTCTAGAAAGCGGTTCATAAGACGCATCTTATGAAATTTATAACAAGAATTTTCCTGAGTGTTGTGATCCGTATATAAAGCATTCTATACATTATTTTTTCTCCTTTCAGGACGAAAACGTTCCTTGATTTATTTCGTATAAACAAATATAATTTCAATAAATTTTATGTTGCTTGAATAAATTTTAAAAAATGTATTTGATTCATAATAAAATCTTCAAATTTCATACCATGACAAGTGTTGTATGACATCACTTAAATGGTGATGTCACATGTCTACAAGTTTGGTATATAGTGAAGAATTCTTGCAACATGGTTTTGGCGAAAAAGGAAGAAATTAATTAAAACTGCTTCGAACGGTAACACATTTTAACTAAACCTTCTTTGGACCACTTATTGTGGGGTTAATCATGACATGCACATAAAAGTGTTTAAATCTCCCAAGATTGTGGATATAATGTAGAACTTAAGAAAACTTACCTTTAAAATTTTCCTAAAAGAATAGAACTCCATTTTTTTTTAATCTTTTTCCACCTTGAATTAGGCACCACCATCAACATTTCTTCGAATATAAGTGTATATATCTGCAAAGCGAAAAACTATGCACTTATTTGCCTTCTAAATGATGGAAGCTAAAATGAACGAATGTTTAATGTTGAGCAGTATCTTAGTACACGAGTTTCTCAATAAACAAGCAAATGTCACCAGCAGCAAAAACTTATGTTTAAAAATTGATAGTAAAAACCCGTTTTTTTCGTTGACTGAATTTGGTTCACGGTTTCAAAATATGTACATCATCCAAAACGAATCGGGAGTCAAAACAGTCGGACATATGATGCTCTTTTAGCTCCCGATTCGTTTTGGATGATGTACATATTTTGTTACGAAATAGACCAGAAATTTGTCAAAATGACTTGGAGAAGAAATTGAAATTTTACAATTGAACTTATAATTATAAGTATGCGATCTCTTGCAATTGGAATTTGAATATTTATATCTTGAATGTGAAACCAATGTTGCCGAAATCACAGAAAAATCTGTTATTTCACAGAATCTGTATCACAGAACACATATTTTTGAAAAATTTACAGATTTCACTAAATTCACACTGAATTTTGAATAGATTTTCAAAATTATATTTTTTTTAGTCAATATAAAATTTAGATTTATACTATGAATTAAAAAAGTATGTTACAATTGGTAATTTTAATTGATTTTACCCAACTATAATGTAAAAAATACCCAATTTATCATGAATTTTTAGTAAAATCAAAGGAAACAGCTTCACAGAAAACCATCACAGAATTTTTGGGTAAATTCACAGAAAGACAGAATTTTTCGGCAACCTTGTGTGAAACTCATTCACGAGCTGAATCTGAATCTGTATTTTGAATTCAATTCGTTTTAAATTTAAATTGTGCACCTGAACTCAGTATTCCAATTTTGGATCTGTTTCCGAAATTCAAAACGATTTATGAAATGTACAGAAAAAAACGATTGCTGAATTTTGATTCCAAATCGGCGTTTTCATTAAGAGCCAAGAATGGAAATTTGTTTCAGACTCTCAACCTTGAATCTATAATTTGAAATCTGACGTTTTGGGTTTAATTCTGAATTTATTATTTTAATTATAACTTTTAATCTGACTTGTGAATTAGAATTAAAATGTAATAAAAATTAAAAAATTATGAACCTAATTCTGAGTTTTCAATTCTGAATCACCATTTTGAAGCTTAATTTTAATGTTTGAATTTTGCATGAGAATTTATTCATAACTTTTTTAAGTGGGATTAAAAAAAATAAGATTGAGAACTTCGGATAAATATCAAACATAAACCCGGGATGGTTTCTAATGTTTTTTGTCAAATTTGTAAAATATAATTTAAATATTAAAACGGCAAGTGAGTGTCCAAAAACATAGATCAAATTGTGATTTAATTGCAAAATCAAACTTGAACGACTTAAAAACAGCTTTTGGTTTCTGTATTTTTATAAGGATACGAACAATAAATCAAAAATTCAAAACTGGATACCAAATCCAAAATATGAAGACAGAAAACAATTAATATTAAGAGAATAGGCAGCCAGAACCTTCGGAATGAGTTCAATCTCATTTAGAATTTAATGTTCAGAAACAAGTTTCTATGAAAAAGCAAAAAAAAATTGAAAAACTGAAGCAGAATTCCGAACCTATGATTAATTTTCGAGGTTTTGGTATTATCTCTGAGTTAAGATTATTACTCTTGAATAACCTTTCTCAATGATCAAAATTTGATTAAGAGTTTCAAATTTGGAGTGTATAGTAGTATACATCACTTGCTTTTCTGGACCCTCATGGGAGGGATATGTAGCAAAGAAAAAAAGTGGCCTAAGATACCCAAGATACTCTCTCCTATATTTTTATTTTTTGTTGCTGTTATTTCGGCAATTTACGAACGAAAGCCACTTCAAGTAACTAAACTTTGATTACAGTACTCGACTTCCATGACCGTAAAAATGTTGAACTCGGATATTTTTCGTTAGATGTTTTCCCAATTATTTAATCGAGTCATTCCGTACCAAGTTTTCATTAAAATAAAACGACCCTATTCGACTTGACCAAAAATCATAAGAATTAGGGGAGAATAAGGATATTTGATCCCTTGGGATACTTGATGCCTTAGCTATATCTCGAAACTGGAATGATATACAAAGATCAAGTGTTCTAGAAAAATGTGAAAAATGGAGAAGATAACTATGCTGTAAGCTCAAAAAATTTTAACAAAATATTTTTTTGAGTTTTTGAACTATGTTTGATAAATTTCACAAAAATCTGACTTGAAGATCTTGACATGATAAAATTATAACCAAAATCGATAAAGTGTAATGTGAACTTCATTATACCATATTTTCAAAACAATGGTAAACTCTAACATTTCACAGACAATGATTTCTCAAATGTTCATCATGGGTTCAATTGATTCCTAGAACTCAAAAAGGTGTATTTTTCTTTCAAATAGATCGTGATCATTGCTGAAAACGGGATTACTAATATTTATCCAATAACTGATATTTCTCCAGTTAAAATCTGTTTCACATAGAATCTGGTCGGATGAAATAGATCGTTTCTCCGCAAAGAAATAACGTACAACAAAAGTAAAAATTCATTTTGTAGGGTTTTTATTGCACTTTAAGGAAAAAAATTCATAAAAATCATTCGTCAGCTTTTCGGATGAATTTTCGAACTTTTTTTTGTGATACCACCCATCATTTTCTGCACAGTACGGCTCAGGGTAACCTCATTCGCCATCTTGTTCCACCACTTTTCCATTTAAGCGGTTTTTTTCATGGTTCTGCAAGATTTCTCGATGGGAAGAAAATCCGGACAGTTTTGTGGATTGATACTTTTTTCAACAAAATCGATCTTGTTCTCCTTATACCACTTAACGACATCCCGGCTGTAGTGGCCGCTTGCCAGGTCCGGCCAGAACTTCACCGGACCTTTGTGAGACCAAATGAATGGCAAAACCCTCTTCTGGAGACATTCTTCTTTGTAAACATTTCCATTCATTGTGTCCCCAGTGATGCAAATCTTAGTCTTCTTTCCACAACTACAGTTCCCTTGCCAAATCATCAACTTACGAGCAAATTTATCTACGAAAACAAACTTGAATTTACCCGCAACATTCCCTTTACTCTCCGCAAAGTAAAATTTGCTTCCGGGTATTTGTCCAAAATCCATTTTGACGTAAGTTTCGTCGTCCATCAAAATGCATCCGATGTACTTGGTAAACACTTTCTCGTACAACTTCCTTGTCCTGGTTTTGGCAACCAGGTTTTGTTTCAGCGTCCTGTTGGGGTGTTTGCTTGCATGATACGACCGCAAGACTTCTCGCAAACAAATTCGTCGAGCTGTACTGTGGTTCGTCTTGAACTTTACAACCAAATCACGCAAGGAAATTCCAGGATTATTGTGAACTGATCGAATAACCTTTGCTCGCAGCTTCCGGTCATATGTTCCACTTGAACGCCTGGTTTGTTTTGCTCGATCCACCGTAAGGGTCTCCCGGTAACGTTGCAGCATTGAATTTACAGTCGATTTTGGATATTTCAGGAATTTCGCGATCTTTACCTCTGACCACGTCGGTTTCTCTACGTCAGTGTGCAAATTTTTTTTTCGCCTTTCGCGTTCCATCGTCGATAACTTTTGACTGACTGCTTCAATCTTGATGAAATTTTCACCACTAATACCGTATTTGTTTTCACCACCCGAAAGTGTTGCACCTTCCAGGCTGAAAACGAGCATGAATCGAGTTTCGCACCCACCTTTGTTGGTGTACGTGAAATCGGCAGTGTCAACAGAAAACATCAAGCTGTCAAAAATCCATTACAGCTGGTATTGGTTTTCGTTTGACTTCGAAAATTGAAATGAAATTTACTTTAGTTGATCATTATCTTTTAAATAATATGAAAATTTTAGCATGAATTTATATGTTGAATTGTGAAGATTTCAGATTTATTTTGCTTGGTAGATTCGCCTCTGGCTCTGATGATAACTGCAATACCAGCTGATTTTGGGTGGTCTATGTTTGCTGCTGCTAGACTGCAGTTACCCCAGCTTGAAGGTTCCGGTATTTTGAACGTTTATTCCTCCCAAATACCTCGAGTACCTATTTCCGTTTTCAGATGACAAAAGAAAAATTCTTGGAAGTCAAATTGGCGAACTCAGATCGCGGAAATCGGGGGAGAAAATTTTGCTAACAGACCGAAACGAAATTCAAGCTCCCAATGCGGGTGTAGTCTCGAACTACCGTTTTTGAAGGGCAACGGGTGGGAATCCGGGACTTGGCGCAACCGAGCATCGTCACCCTAAGGCACGGCTCGAAGCAGAGTAGCTTCGATGCAGCTGAACGCTTCTTGCTGTGGAGACCAACTTATAGGACACTCCCGAACAAGAAAACTTTTCGATTTGGGCGATTCCACCAGATCTTTGGGTTGGCCTTGTTGCACTCGGATTTGCTGCTCTTTTTCGGCATCGCCTGGAACTGTTGCAGCAAGCCTTCTGGGCACATTTCTTCTTGGAAGCGTTGTTTGCTTTGGAACATGCCATCCAGGTGAAATACTCCGCCTCTGTTGGAAACGGCACTGGTATTGAATCCAGAACAAGTCTCCGTTCTTGGGGATAATAAAGAGAAAAAAACAGCTCGAACGCAATTTATACGGTATAGAAATAAACCAACCAGCTGATATTTGTTTACATCGGAAAGCATGTGCTGTCAAAATTCATGATATTATTGGTGAGAGCGCAAGCAACACCGAATATTTTCAGAGTGTTCCACCGTCCACTTTATGGTGCACTACCAGTGGACTACCCATCCTGAAAACGAGCATGAAAACAGCAAAAAGTGCACTACCGGTAGTGCCCCGGTGCACCACCACACGAAAACGAATTCTCTATAAGTAAACAAACCATCCGGATCAAAACACTGTCAATAGATTTGCGATGTGACAACTAGGGGCGCTGCAGTTAATGAAAAGATGCGACCAGAGTCTATGTGAAACAGACTTTATTGTCTGGCAAAAAGGGCTAAGAAAATTGATATCACTTAAATTTAGAAAATAGCGCCTTAAAGTATGCAATGAAATTAGGGTTAATACATAGTTTTGGAATTTTCTTCTTCTATCATTTATAAATTGTCAAAGGACCCAATACATGACTAAAATAGTCAAATGACATTCTATTTTGAGGTTTTGTTTGATTTTTTTTTTCAAGGATTAGGGCTCCCAGAATGAAGGATCAAGTCTCCTTCAACAAAGGATCAAGTCTCCCTTATGCTTAAAAATATCGCATTTATTTTTCAATTCCACGGAAATGCTTTTAGTTCATCTACGGGGTCATGTAACGTTTCAACTTTCGGAGCAAAGAAACCTGAAATTACACGCTGTCAAAAAATGTTAAAGACGGCAAGTTGCTAAATTCATCCCAAAAGATATGTTGAAAATAAGAAAATGGGACCAAGTATCCCCATTCTCCCCTACTTATGGTTATGCAAACTAGAAAAATCCAAAGATTTTTGTGAGGCACTTCGGGTTTTGAGCCACCCACCGCTTGTTGTTATTTTAAATTCTACATTTTTGCCGATGGTTTGTAATAAAAAAAGATATTGACCGTTTACGAAAAATCCGAGGGGGAAACAAAAAGAGCTTGAACTATACCTTCTAATAAAATGGCAAAACTAGTTTGAAAATTTTAGGTGTAATTTAAATACATTTCCATCAACAGTTCCACCTTAAACTTTCACCTGATAATGACAATTTCACCAGCTTTTCTCGTAATAAATGAATGCGATAACAAAAGTCACGTGTGTGCGCGCATTTGTGTTGCCAGCTTTTGTTTCCCCGTTGAACGTCTCGTCGTTCCATTCAAATTTAGCTGTTAGCAGTTGCCTGCCCGGGCCGGGAGCCTGAAGCCACGACGAGCCTCGAGCTGGGCTTGGCTTGGCTGGAAACAGGTGAGAAGATTGTCTCTCCTTTAAACGAAACGAAACGCCAGAACATTGCCAACGGATTGAAGAGGTATAAATAAACAATGTGTGCCACCAACAAACGGACCGCCTCCATTTTGCTTAGCAAGCACGTTTCACTCAAAGTTGCAGATGAATTCGCTAGTTTTTGTTTTCGCTTTCGTTCGCTTGTTTTGTGTTTTGTGCCAAACAAGCAACGTTTGATAAGAGCAATGCACCCACTCACTCATTCGCTCGTTTGCTGGCTTATGTAATAATGAACCTTACGGTGTGTTGCATTCTGTTCGGCGGGTGCGAATGATGAAAATTGCGTTTCCGGGAAGATTAAACAAGGCAGGCTGTGCGCTTCAGTAATTTGAAGGATTAGCACTAACGTCTTTTACTTACACGTTTAAATTAGAAGGTATCTCATCCGGTTATGCAAATCCTCATGGGATTAATATTTTCTCAAGTTTGATTTTCATTGCACGAGTTGTCATGTGATGGTAATTTTTCTCGCGAGAAACATCATTCAGGAAGTCCAATGTACTGCCGTTGAATATGTACCCATGTTATTATCTCATTCAAAATTCATGTACGCTGTTGAAGAAAACAAGCTTTGAAAGGTGACAAAGCACATTAATCACCGAGCCAAGTCCAATTGGAGGTGCTGCCATCAACCGACTGGAAATGGTTCACCTTTAAGTTTTCCCGATTGAGATTCAACATTCAATGTGAAAAAGGTAACAGTTTAAGATAAATAAAAATTGATCAATTAAAAAAAAATAATGCTAGTTTTTTCCTATTTAAAAAAAAATCTAAACTAAAAAACACATGAAAGAAACTAATAAGATACAAAAAGATAGAAAATTGATGGAAAACTATAAAACAGACATAAAACATGAAACGACACAAAAAATATCATTATCTGAACTGTTTGCAGAATGTCCCAAAACTGCAAACCATTGGAAAATTTTAAAGTAGTGCTCAAAGCCCCGACTTTTTTCCCTTTAAACGATGTAACATCTAATTTTTTATTTGAAGTTCTGTATGAGATCATTGCATCTAAACATCTATTGAAACATCTATTTTTTTTAAATTGAAGTTCTGTATGAGATCATTGCAGAGGTGATGAGCAAGGTTGTCGAGATTGGAGAGAAAATTCACAATTATACAGATTTGTTTAGCAAATTTCGTTAAAGTTATAGTTTTTGTACGTTTTTGATTCTAGATTTTTTTTTACAGATTTTACGATTTCTTTTTAATTCAAAATAGATGGATTTCCTTAGTTTAATTTACCAATAGCATAAGATTTTTCAAATGATTTATGAAATGTTTATTACTGGTAATGTGGATTGCCAATCTTCAAGTGTCAAGATCCTTTCGAGAAATCGAGAAATTTTTGTCGTCGACATGAATGCTCAGTTGTGTCGATCAGAAATCTTAAATTTTTCTCCCAGGAGCTATTATAAAACTTACGGCATTTCAGTCTGTATTCAAGAACAAAAAGATTTCACTTTTCAGCTGTTTTTTTTACCAGTAATTGAATTCTAACAAAACTATCTTTTTCGCCTAATTTGATAAAATATTTAAATTTTCATAAAATAATTTCTAAACATATTTATCATACAAAGTTATCTTTGCCAACGGATTTAAAATTCCTGCGTTCATCTGTAGTCGTTGGCTCGTCCGACCCACTTTTTATGGTTTTGAATTAAAAAGTAGTAGTTCAATAATTAGGAAAAACGTCATCTAAATTTAAAAAAACTCTACACGTCGCAATTAAATAATACTGCACTTATACCTTCAAAAGGACACAATAAATACACACAAGAAAGAAAAAACAAAAAGTTTTTTTTTTGTAAATCAGTAAAAACAAAAAGTTAACAATAGGAATAATTGTGGGGCAAATAAATTTAAAACTAGTGAAATACATACATAGTTGATCAAGTCACTTACATATGATTAAACGGACTAGTTGAGAAACAAATTCAATTTGAGAAAAGCTTCGCGGGCCGCACAGGATTGTCTCGAGGGCCGCTGATTGCTCATCCCTGGTTTATGGGTTATATGCTATAACCAAATTTATGACCATGGGTTAAACTAGTAGCGCGCTTCTACCTCTTAATTAAAAAAAAATTGCAGAAAACATCATATCACAACAAAGGTCAGTTTAAATGAAAAAAATATGAAAACAATATTATGAATTTTAATAAAAAATTTCGAAAATTCGCTGGTTAACTGGCAACAAAACACAGACTTCCAACAACCGACAATGACTTTCGAAAAAAAAAATTAGTGCTGGCGCGTTAATGAAATGGCGAACATGTGAAGTTGCTTGATACTCACATTACGGAAAAGAGTTTTTTGTTTGTTTTAACCTCTGAAGTAATGCAGAACCATTATGCTTTCCTTCAGTTATAAAGCTTAGTTCTTTTAGAAATGGGACAGTTACGAATGCGTTCATCTCGAAAACCATTCGTTTGATCGAAATACAGTCCCGCCACAATCATTAGTCACTTAACGTATCCCTCCACCACAAAATGTTCGTTTATTCGGGTGTTAGTAGACCAAATATCAAGCATTGCATGAATTTCAATCATTAAATGCTTCCTCTTTGAGTTCAAATATGTTTTTCATTGAAATATTGTTTAAAAATAACATAATTTACCGAAACAGTCAACGTTTTTCAAAACCACAATTATGTGTCAATATTGAAGACCGTAACAATTATTAGTCAAATTGCTCACAATTATTAGTCACATAGAAGTCCATGGCAACACCCGAAAATCAACATGGAAATCATCATGTTTCTAGCAAACATTCAGGGGCATTCTTTGATAGTATAAATTCAAGGGGCATTTGTGTAGAGCTATATGTTTTGCTTTGCTAGCAAAAAAGTGACCCATGATTGTGTGAAATTTGATAGATGCTGTAACAATTATGGGTCAATTTTATTTTGCAAATATTATTTAAATTTCGCGTTTTATTCGCTCTGTTTCATTTGTGAAATGTTAACTCGTCTTTTGTGCTTATATGAGATCTATTTATTTTATTAGAATTTTTGAAATACCCGCATAAGGGGTTTAACGGCTCAAGATGTCAACCTTATAATATTGGAAATGTGTGCGATAGTTCAACAGGTAATAGTTAACGTATTACAAAAACTATTCAAACAGTAATTTTCTGTTATCAAGCGCACACATAATATTTTTAATGCATTTTGATGCTACTATCGATAAATTAAAAAATATAATATAAAATAATTTCATTGAGTTCAGCAGCAATCAGCTGTTCAAATGCTCAGTGACTAATGATTGTGTGTGACCCATGATTGTAAGGGGACTGTACTTTCTATGGAGGAAATGAAGGTTATCTTATGATAATTCATGAAAAAATTTGAAAAAAAATATTTATCGATTTTTGTTGGAAAAATTTCTACTTAATTCTTGTTACCTCCCATTTGCCGGCGCACACTTTTTTCAGTCATAGTATTGATCTTTTTTCAAACTTATACTTCGTCAAATCTGTATTTTAGGTGGCTGCATCCTTTTCCTTCAATTTCTGGTACTTTTTGGTCCAATACTTCTTTTTTAAAAGAAACTGGGGCAACTTAGTGGGTACAACTGTTTTGAAATTAACAAAACTTGATTATTTTTGAGCCATTTTAAAGCGTTTTAAATGCAATTTCTGATGGCAAAATCTGACAACAACGAAATAAAACCAACATGAGATTGAACTTTAAGTATCATCGGTTAGTAAAGATCGTAGGTAGCGAAGGGCACATACAAGATTACTCTTTTTAGGCTTTTAAAAACAGCGAAAACCAAAGTTTTCGTTTTGAAAATTTGTTGTTTTTTTGCACAGGAGCAGAATCTTGTCAAATCATCATATTTTATACAAAACAACCAGTAAATAAATACTTTAATTTATTAGGGACCTTGCCACGAGCAGACATGGTATAGGATTCAAACGCTGGAATTGGTTTGAAATAGGGTTTTCATAAGTTTTGTCGTGCATCAGAAATCATCTGTCTCATAGCCTCATTACCGGCTAAACAGCTTACGAGCTCTGGAACCAGCAAAAAACTTGTTGTTAATAGTTAAGTTTGAATGACTTATTACAAGGCAACACTTTTAGCTTATTGGAGGAAAGTTTTTTTTGGACATTTCAGCGATCTACCCTTAGTTTTCTGCTGATTCAAAATTAAAAATGCTGATATGAGACTTGACTTCCCTGATGACCCTTAACCGTAGTGAAAATATAAGGAACGTCCCTCTATTATGTGTTGTTAGCCTACTTGGATGAATAATTCTATTGAATCAAAGCAATCAAAAGATTCCCTTTAACTCAACCACGGTACAAGTAAAGTTCAAATACCGGTATTTCGGTAGCAACTTACTATCTTCTTCAGTAAGTGATATCGAAAAAGATAGTAGGTTGCTATCGAAATACAGGTATTTGAACTTTCCTTTTACAAGGGTTGAATTAAAAGGAATCGTTCGATTATTTTGATTCAGTAAGTGAAAATATTAGTTATATATACTGGACCGCTGAAAAAATGCAAAATGCAAAATGTCTTTTTTCTTCCATATGTTTTTTCGATGCCTTTTGGATCATCAAGCATCAGTGTAAAATTTTAGATGATTTGGTTGATTCCTGAGTTAGCGCAAGGCGTTTCAATTAGAATAAGCGTGAAATTAAGTTGGTATTTGAATTTTAGTATTGACTGTTGTTAAGCTTTTTTTTTTGCTAACATGACAAGAGCAACTAAGCATTTCATGAAAAAAAAATTCAAAATAAAAAAAATCGAAATTCAATAAAAATGATTAGAAAATCGAAAGTTTTGCTGGCTAGAGCTTTTAAAAAGTTCACGAAATGTGTTTGACACGATTAAATAAATTAACAAATTCAATGGCTATGCCAATCCGTTTTTGAAATTTTTAATTTTTTTTCCCACGGTTAAACAGCTTTAAAATGAGCAGTCAAAATGCTGAGGTAAAAGTTAAGTTATATTTTTTAGAACTTTTTTAGAACTCTCAGTAAATCTTCGGCGATCTTGTGATTTGAACAGCATCAGAATGATGTTAAAAACAAAAAAGTTGGAAGCACAGGATTTGCTCAACAAAGTATGGAGTACGGTCGTGTTTTCGATTTCGCAAAAACACCAACATCTTAGAAAAAGTCTCAAAACACAACACTAGAATTTGTGCAGAAATGTTTCACATTAAAATAAGAGGAGACAACGACGTTGTTAACAAACAGAAAGATTCTATTATTTTAAATCAGACTCCATTTTACCCAAGATCAGAACACTGACAGAGTGACAGGTAAATGTAAACAGAACATAAAAAAAACAGACACCAAACAGTAGATATAGGATCGCAAGATGAAGTAAGTTAATTAATCTAGTAAAATGAAAAATTGTATTAAAAATAAATTTTATTGAAGGTCCACTTGTAACGGGTACACCAGCTACTAGTAAAACCAACAACAGAAATTCCTTTATAACATTTAAATTAATTATTTAAGAGCCAATTAGAAACTAAATAAAATGAAACAATAACAATAAAAATAATTATTCATAAAATACCTCCACTTAGAACATAAAATTCAAATAAAGATTTCGAAGAGTAAAATCAACGAAGAAAGTTGAATGAATAAATCCTCCCGCCAGGTACCACCCTAAAACAATCATTAACTTGATCATCATTAAAATCAAAGCGCGCCTGTAGATGTATTCGATCACCCGACACATTTTTGGAGTAGAAAGTATGGTTTAGAGAGTCATCTTCCAGATGATCACCGACTGCAAGCTTGTTGTGCACCAGGTGAATGACCTCTTTCGGGATGCCTTTGTGCACCTAGGTTTGGAAGAGAAAAGGTTTGGTCTTTGGACTCGGGTTTGGAAGGGGAAGACAAGGCTGCATTGTAAAATCGCGGAAAAGAGAGTTGTTTGTTTAACTTCTCGATTAGGTCTTCGTATCGGGTAGTTCCGGTACGAAGTTGAACTAGATCAAGAAAGGCTGATTTCAAATGCGACTTCCTGAACCACTTAATCTTGAAGTTCAGTTGGGTGAAGATCGTTTAATTCGCGTGGTAATTTTTTTCACCTGTGATCCGTGAACCAGTGTTCTGGTTATTAATTAACCCCTTTTTGTGTTTTCCGCTTAGCTCGCAGTTAAAGTAGAAATAGCGCAGGGAAGTGTAGTGCTAAAAAGCGTATGAAAAGTGCTGACTCAGTCAGGTAAGGTGTGAAACGCTAGCTCGCCGGACGAGTCGTGAAACCCCGTTTGTTTCTTGCGACAGGTTCGAGAAACCCACTACAGCTTCCTCCAGCAGCCGTTACATCGACCGTTGATCCCACCGTGACGATCTGAAAATCCGCCAAGGCAACCCGAAGGCCATCAGGAAACCGCCGGGACGAAAGGACGTTTTGGAGCACGTACGCAGAAGCGCCAAAGGTACCAAGTCAGCGGGATTTCCTTAAGTTTTAAAACAACGAACATTCCTGACAGAATTTCGTTCGACTGCATTCCAGCCGCCCCCGCGGGTAACTTCGCATCTACGAAATCTTCGACCAGCTGTGGCAGCCGGGAGATCTCGGCAAAAAGTTTCGCTGAACGCATGGGATCACATTGGATCCAACCACGCGTTCAGCCATAATCACCTGCATAGCTGTTCATCATCTTTGCCGATAGCCCGTCACCAGCGCATCTGCCGGGAGAGCACATCGACGGTTCACCGCGAGGAGCAGCAGAACCGGGGAAACATCAAAAACCCCCGTTAGTATAAGGAAATAACGTGAGTACTCACCTATGGCCAACTTTGTTTATTAGCGATTGATCGCTCAATGTACATGTACAATTTTTATGAACGGCATGCAACTATAGCCGCTTGAGTTGCAATTTGCAAATTTCGTCCTACGACAATTTTTGGACATGCAATCGATGTGATTTGGACTGGCGAGCCGGAAAAGTAGCCAATTTTCACCCCCGCAAAGAAAAATCAAACCATTTGCATGAAGAAATTTTCATCATCGAGTGCATCGTAAAGCGAACGAACAACCAAGCGTCTCCACCAGCAATAGCAGTTGAAAATCAAAACCGAAACGAAATTGTAAAACTAACACACGACAGTGGAGGCCGAAATAAAAGGGACCCAATGAATGCTAACTAAATCGTCTCAGGCATTTTGGACCGGAAACACTAGAGGGATGATGACATAATTGGGGCATTGGGAAGGGGGTCACAGGCTATTCGTTGTTGCGTTTACTTTCTTTACAGCGGTGATTGGCTGCGAATCCAATCACGGTCTTTTCTCATCCTGAGCAGGTTAAGAGGTTGGGAATTCGTCCGTTAGTTTTCAGCTTCTCTGGTTCAACTTTGTAGCGAGCAACGAATAATCCCCCCTTTCCGTGATTTTGCGGACTGTTCTCGTTTTCGGGGCGGATTCGAATTCGAAGCCGAAGTACGGATCCCTTTTCAGAGACCCTTCTGCTTCTTTCCCAAAATAGGGAACCAAAAAAAAGGAACTCACGTCCGAGTCTCATTCAGCTGGGCAAACCAAGACCAGGTGGGTGGTCTTCCGTAAGGAAGTGGCGCTTAAGCCACCCGCTAACGAAACGGAAGTGTGTCGGGGCTCTCGTTATATTTGGCGCCCAACAATACAAGGCTTTTTTTTAAGAATCGTTTGACGTCAATTTCGACGCTCTTTAATACAAGATTTTTTTTCGATCGATGCATCTACTTTGTTTGATTGATATTTCATTTTCGGCAAATTGAAGGGAGTAAAAGAATAAACCATTTAAGTTTCGTTCAAACATTTATTGAACATAGAAATCGTTCAGAAAACAGTGAAATTGCTTCATTACACATTTCAACCTTATCGTGGTACATTTTTGTTTCTTATTTAGTTTTTACATTTACATAATCTTAATTTCTAAACATATTTTTCTCATTAGTTAATACATTTTTTTTTCTCGTTACTTTATTAAATTCTTTGACTCTTTTGTACATAAATAAGTTTTTTTTTTCTTTCTTTTACTTTATCTGCAATAATATTTGGTTCGCTCACATTAGTGGCAGTATTTTCTTTTCTCTTCATCATATATTTGCATTATTTTTTTTTTTTCTTCGTATCATACTTTCGGTTATTGGTTTTACATTTATATATATTTTTTTTTTTTTGCAATTCATACCGTTACATCTAGGAATTCCTTAGACATTTTTTGTAAATTTGTTACCCAAGCAAGCTTTCATACTTTGAGCTATTTTTTTCCATCCAGAGGGAAATTTATTAGTAAAAATCTTAGTTGTCTTACGCAAGAATGATGCGTTTCTTCCCTAGACCGGAAGATTTGAACGAGGAGGAGATTAATTATGAGCTAATGATTAGGAATCAGCCAGATACGGTCATGAGATCGGATTTGTGTGGTAAACAAAGATGTTTAAGGAAACTTTTTCATAAAGACCGAAAAGAGAAAGTGGACTACGCTTCTGGGATTAACATCTTAGAGGAAGCCCCGCATATAGAAGGCAGAATAGAAAACCTTAAGAGGTCTTTGGACAAAAAAGTTGAGGCAAAATTCGAATCTCGGGTGTTCCATTACTGGATGAGAGTTCATCGGTCGCTAACCGCGAACGAAGAACAGGAGATCATTAGAGCTAAATTACTCGGGAAAATCGATAAAATGATAGACCAGTACAAATTAGGATCCAACCCATCAGGAAAGGATCAGGAACAGTCCCAGGAAGAGAGCGAAGGGGCAGGGGCAATAGAACAACATCCGAAAGAAGTCGAAAAGAAAGCTTGGGGACCGGTAGATCAACATCAATTCGATCGTTCATGGGAGAAGAAGCAATTTCCTGAACTAGAACCTGCAGAATCTAGTCTTACAAGAACAGGTACGAAAAAGAAGTCATCAGGCAAAACCGAATCAGGAACTATTACGCGGTCAGAGTTAAACGACATACTTCGGGAAAACAATAAAACGTTAGAAGAATCCTTCGAACGTGAAAGACAATTACTGTTGAAAACTATTCACGATAAGGATGCACGCATAACCCAACTCTTGAAGTCAAGGGATTATAAGACCCAACAGAATTCTCGCAGTTTTAATCAACTTCAACCCGAATCAGATTCGGATTCCGATAGGGAGATTATTCGTTCGAATAGGATAGGTCGGAATCCAAGAAGCAGAGAAGAGTCATCGGACAGCGCTCAGGCTAGAAATAACTTTCCAAACTTCCAACCTGTGCTCCCACAAGCCAGGCGAAGCTTTGATTCGTCAGGGTCAGTACTTCTTCGTGAGGACTTGAATAACTTCAACAGGTACCGACGAGAACACGTAGGCAGAGTCGAAAAATGGAAAATCCGTTTCAACGGGGACCCTAAAGCGTTAACAGTCGAAAACTTTCTGTACAAGACGAATAAATTATCAGAACGAGAAGGTGTGTCTAAACATACGCTTCTGAGAGACATCCACATGCTTTTGGAGGGCACCGCGGCGGATTGGTTTTTTACCTACGTCGACGAGTTAAACACATGGGAAAACTTTGAGACTAAAATAACACAACGCTTTGGAAACCCCAACAGGGACCAAGGTATTAGGTATAAAATCCAAGAACGGAAGCAGCTACGAGGAGAGACGTTTGTGGCGTTCCTTTCTGAAATCGAAAAAATGAACCGCATGCTTACCCAGCCACTATCGCGACGAAGAAAGTTCGAAGTGGTATGGGACAACATGCGACACCACTATCACTCGAGATTGGCGACCACCGAAATCCAGGATCTAGAACATCTTACAATTTTGAACCACAGGATAGACGCGACCGATTATAGCCTGCAGCACCACCAGACGGAATCCTCAAATCGCAGACCACTAAACGCCATCGAGTTGGACGAGGAGGATTATTGGTCCGACGGTGCAACACCTTTATATGCAATCCAAGGACACGCGACACCGAACTTCAGAACACAACAGCCGTACGCAGGAACCCGTACAAACTACCAATCGCCCGAAGGTCAACAGAGGCTACGACAGCAAAACTACCCGTCTGGGAACCAGACGGCCTGGCAAAATCGGAAATCACCCGGAAGATATCAGCAAGCGAACACCACACACCTTCAAGAATCATCAACACCCTTGAACAGCCAGAACACGGTTGCTCAGTCACCAGCGAGCCAAACAATAAGACCGACAGGGGGAACCCCAACCTTCGTCGACGGTTGCTGGAACTGCAAAGACGTAACCCACAATTGGAGGCAATGTCCGAAACCAAGAATAGTGTTTTGTTTCGGTTGCGGAAGTCTGGGGAGAACAGTGAGAACCTGCGACAGGTGCTCGAAAACTCCCCAGGGTCAAACGGTTCATAACAGAAAGGGAAACGAATAGAGGGGTGTGAGCGGGGGAATTCTAGCACTCTGCAAAAAATTAACATTCCCATCAAATCAAACAGCACAATATTCGATCCTTTTACACAAGTTTATCACATAAAATTACACTTCAAAAAATGCCCACACATCAAAGTCAAGGTATTCGACACAGAAATCGAAGCCCTTCTAGATTCAGGCGCAGGGATAAGCATCCTGAACTCAATCGACCTAATCGAAAAATACGACCTCAAAATACAGCCAGCAAATTATCAGGTGTCCACTGCAGATGGAACTAGGTACAAATGCTTGGGCTACCTGAATATCCCTTTTTCATTCAAAGGACTCACAAAAGTCGTCCCCACGATTATCGTCCCAGAAATATCCAGGACACTCATTCTGGGAGCGGACTTTTGGGACTCTTTCCAAATAAAACCTATGATAGACCTAGGACACGGCCCTGAAGAGTTGGTAACTCCAGATGACGAAACGGGACCATTTTGTTTCTCAATCGAACCAACAGAAAACCTCATCAGAATTGAAGAACCAGAAGAAGATGATACGTTAGATATCCCCATTTACGAAGGACCAACAGAATCTATGCCGGATCCAGAAGGAATCGAGACGGAGCACACCCTTTCGGATCAGCACAGAAAACTCCTCACCGACGTCATCAAGAGCTTCGAGCTTACGTCTACAGGGAAACTGGGGAAAACTAATTTAATTGAACACGAAATAGTTCTAAAAGAAGGAGCGGTCCTCAGAAACCCGCCAATGTACAAGTGTTCGCCGTACATGCAGGATGCAATCAAGGCAGAGGTAGAACGTTTCAAAAAGCTCGACGCAATAGAAGAGTGCTTTAGCGAGTGGACCAATCCACTGGTCCCGGTGCTGAAGAAGAACGGCAAGGTAAGAGTTTGCCTAGACTCTAGGAAACTAAATAAGCTTACGGTCAAAGACTCCTTCCCGATGCGCAACATGAACGACATTTTCTGTCGATTAGGTAAGGCCAAATACTTCTCGGTAATAGATTTGAAGGACGCATACTTCCAGATTCCTCTAAAAGAAAGCAGCAGGAACTTCACAGCTTTCCGCACACCAGAAGGAGTTTGGAGGTTCAAAGTGCTTCCATTTGGCATACAGAACGCATCATTCAGTATGCAGAGACTAATGGCCAGAGCGTTAGGTTTCGACCTCGAGCCTAACGTCTTTGTGTATCTAGATGACATCGTCATCGCATCAGACACCTTCGAGGAGCACTTGAAACTTCTCAAAGAAGTCGCAAAGAGACTCAGATTAGCAAGATTGACCATTTCTCTTGAGAAATCCAGGTTCTGCCGAAAACAGGTGGTATACTTAGGATATCTTCTCAACGAATTCGGAGTGGCAATAGACACCAGCAGAATCCAACCGATATTGGATTACGCCCAGCCCAAAAACCAGGAAGACATTAGGCGATTATTGGGTCTTGCGGGGTTCTACCAAAAATTCATTAAGAATTATAGTAGAATCACTGCCCCGATTACAGACTTACTTTCCAAAGAACATAAAAAAATGAAGTGGACGGAACAAGCGGAAGAAGCCTTCAGGGAACTGAAATCAGTGTTGACGTCAGCGCCTATATTAGGGAATCCGGACTTTACCAAAATGTTCACAATCGAATCGGACGCGTCAGACAGAGCGGTAGGAGCCGCTTTAGTACAGGAGCAGGACGGGGTGACCAGGGTAATTTCCTATTTCAGCAAAAAACTCAGCCGCACCCAGAGACGTTACTCAGCTGTTGAAAAAGAGTGCCTCGGCGTGTTGTTGGCAATTCAACATTTCCGGCATTACGTCGAAGGGGTGAAATTTCGAGTAGTAACGGACGCAAGAAGTCTGCTATGGCTTTTCAACATGGGAACCGAAACGGGGAACGCCAAGTTACTTCGGTGGGCTCTCAGAATTCAGGCATATGATTTTGATTTAGAATATCGGAAAGGGAAATCAAACATCACAGCAGATTGTCTATCAAGATCCATCCCTTTGGAATGCATCTCGTTAGCAACAGTTGATCTCAAACAGGACGAACTTCTTGAACAGATTAACCTAAATCCTAGCAAATTTCCCGATTACCGGATCATAGACGGTCAACTTCACCAGTATGTTCCTACGAAGACGAAATTCCAGGATCCAAGATTCGAGTGGAAAATTGTACCGAAAACCACAGACATCAACAGGATTATTAAAAGTATTCACGACAAGGCTCATTTCGGTGTCGAAAAAACACTAGCAGCCGTAAAGGAGAAATTTCATTGGCCCAAAATGAACCAAGCCATAAAAGCTTTTTGTCAGGAATGTTTAACATGCCAACTAAGCAAGTCGCGTAACTCTAACACCACTCCTCCTATGGGGACACAGAAGCCTGCGGAACACCCGTGGCAATTCGTGACACTGGACTACATTGGTCCATTGCCACCTTCCGGAAAAAATCGAAACACATGCCTACTTGTGGCCACGGATGTGTTTTCCAAATTCATCATGATACAACCTTTCAGGGAAGCTAAGGCTCATTCGTTGGCGGAATTCGTGGAAAATAACATTTTCAACCTCTTCGGAGTACCCGAAATCGTCCTGACCGACAATGGGTCACAATTCGTGTCCAAAGTGTTTAAAACACTTTTGGATAACTACCACGTCTCGCATTGGCTCACGCCGGCTTATCACCCTCAGGTGAATAACACCGAAAGGGTCAATCGAGTAATCGTAACCGCAATCCGAGCTACACTAAAGAAGGCACATTCCAGTTGGGCTGAAAATTTGCAACTCATAGCGAGTGCAATTCGAGATGCTGTACATGTTTCGACGAAATATAGCCCTTACTTCATAGTGTTTGGTAGAAACAGGATCTCCGACGGCCACGAATATGCTACCATGAGAGAACTCCAGTTATCGACCGAAACCACAGCGGAGAAGCAAACAGAACGGATGGACGAGCTCTTCAAGGAAGTGAAGCAAAATCTAGCGAACGCCTACGAAAAACATGCCAAAACATACAATCTTCGATCAAGCGTAAATTACCCGACGTACACGGTAGGAGAAACGGTGTTGAAGCAAACTTTCGACCTCTCAGATAAGGGAAAAGGTTTCTGCAAGAAATTGGCACCAAAATACGAGCAAGCCATCGTTAAGAAAATTCTCGGTTCAAACACCTACGAGCTCGAGAATCCTTCAGGAAAACGAATAGGAGTTTTCCACAGTACAGTGCTAAAACGTTTTCACCAGCCTAAAAGCGCGAACAACAATTCCTAACTCTTAATTTCGTAGATTTTTTTTCAAGCTATGCCACTTCTCAAGAAGAAACCAAAATGCAAAGAAACACCCAAAGGGGAAATAAAAAAAACTTTCGACGGACTCGCGAGAAACGACCTAGTTTATTTCTACGCTGAGGGAACCGAAAAACTAAGTTTAGACAGTAGACATAGATTATGATTTAACAGCTATGCAACGTAAAAGGGACTAATCATCGAAACAAAATACCATCTGGGAACATCTCCTTACTTCGACGGACTCGCGAGGAAGGACCCTATGCTCTCCGAGCTGAGGGTACCGAAACCAATCGACACCGCCCTAACAGAGACCACTCCAAGCGCAGAGTGAGTCTAAGCCGATCCAATTTTACAAAAAAAAAAACCGAACGGAATCGATACACGCAATTGTATATAGTTTAGTTGTTAGTACCCTAGTTCCCTAAGACTTAGATAAGGTAGTACTTAAGCTAGATTAGTAAGAAAACATGAAATATGAACTCACGGTTAACTTTTTAGGACAATTTTAGCTTCCGGTAAACGGGCAAGAGGGAGCGCTCTTTTGTCGGAATCCATGTGCGGCGTTGTCAGGCAACCACAATCCTCTGGCAGAACAATCTGACCGTCCCTGATCGGCATCAGCACCACTTTCGAAGAACTTCTACTTTCAACCCGGATGGGCACTCTTGATTCGGAAATCTGCTCACCCACCTAAAAACATAAAAACGTTTATTGGTTTGTTGTAGTAGTCACTTACCTGTTTCGATACAATCAACGCGAGATATGTAGAAATTCGCCGGAATCAGTCAACTCCACTGGACTCCACCGAAGACAAAGCCAGGAATAGCCAGGAATTGCCAGAGACCTACTTCTATCCGCCACCAGCTCCGAACGGAAAAGGAACAGTCCCACCTAGAGAAAAACAAAGGGAGGAAAACAAACATTCACATCGGATAATGGAACGACAATCTGTATGTTCACAGTCCTTGATCCGATACCGCAGAAACCGTTTATCACTCGGAACGTCATAGAGAGCGAAGCCACTTAGCCAAAACTTCCCGGCACCGGATAATTCGGATCAAATCGGCAAGATCCACCACGCACGGTTCACTGTCGAGGATTTACTCGAGTTTGTTTTGATTCTCGTTTGACGTTATGTACGTTGCTGGCACGAATGGGTGATAGTATGAGTGAGAGGAATGGTTGAAACTGTATAAATGTTTTGATGAATGGTTTAGATGTAGATTTAGGGCAACTGCACAGTCGAAATTCGAACTGGTTTTAAAATTTTGACTTCTTGTAAGGGCATCCGCAGCAATCGCGAGCAAAGTGAAAATGCTCGCGAATTTAATCACTTCTATACCGCACCGGGGGTTAGTATCAAGGTGAGCAAAATAGGGCCGTTGCCGTCGGGACCGACAAAATCACCAAATTTGCTCACTAGAAAGGGGCGAGAGCAAACATGCACTGAAAAAATTCTACCGTTTTAAGCAGAATTAAACAAACGAAGTTGTTTACTCGATTCTGAATCAATGCGAAGTGGCCAGCAATATGGCTCGTTATGACGGAAGCGAACCACTGTATGTATGTCAAAACACGAGCCGAGGGCTTCAACGGAGTTGTTAAAAATCGCATCTTGGGCAGAAACTTTTTTTTATTGCACAAAAACTAATTCCATGCAATATTTCCGAAAAGCCCTTCAAGTCCGACGATTGCTTCCTGAAGATTTAATGGAGTAATAATAATCGAGACCAGTGCGCTGTGCAGGATATTTGTATCCAACCGGCCAATATGGGTGGCATTCCAGTACTGTTTTCCCCCGTTTTTCGGAGCAGCAACTATTTCAGTCAGCACGTTGGATAGAAAAAAGTTGAAGATTTTTTAGAAAAGTATGATTTTAACAGAAATATAATAAATAAATAAAGTTGAATTTTAGTTGAACTGTATAGTTTGTTGAATTTTGTTTTTCGGGTCCATGTGTTAGGAAATATAAGTGCCCGGCGTTTTGAAAACAAAATCGAGCTTAATTCGAAAATACATTCTTATCTGAACTTATTCTATTCAATCAAGTCGTCCTACAATTCAATAAGTTTTTAATCACAATCCAGCAAACGGGTGACACGGAATTGGAAACACCGTAAGGGAAATTCAACGCTTTGCCGAAAGGATCAAAGTTGAATCGGTCGCCGAAAACAACCACCACCGGTTGAAAGCGGTGTCCTATAGATATGATAACGAGGTCAAGCGAAGCAAACATCCTGCTAACTGCTAAGAAGTTCTTGCTGCATCCGTCATCGGACCCGATTGCTGGTCGTCTAAGGTGCTTGGCCTTAAGTCAATTGCTGCTGCTGTACGGCATGTTCAACCAGGATGTAGACTTTGACGTCACGTTACGGATAGCAGCTTTTAAGACCAGCATTAATCGAAATTTTAGCAAAAAAAACTGACGACTCCGAAAATTTACTCGGTCCGTATTAATTTAAGATTAAGATTTTCTTCAAAAGTTTTCCCAGTGCAATGCTGAATTTGAAAATATAATTATGCTACCGCCCGGTGCGCGAAAGAGTGTGTATCCTAAAACCGGTCCGCTGAAATGAGCAAAACCGGGCCGCGTATACTCACTTATTGGTGCGTTTGCTCTAAGCGTTTGAAACAGTGGAAATTGTTGAAGCGAACTAGAAGCAAAATTAGTTATTTTAAGTAAGAATGTCGGACTAGCCACAATCTCGCCAAGTGTAGGGGAAGGTTAAGTCGAACAAACTTACAGATAATTTAGGTTTTTTTTTTTTGGATCGGTAGAGGATTTGGTATTCGTAATCGGTAATTCCAGGTGTAGAATCCAAATCGCTCTAGGCGATTCGGATCCCATTTGTGATAACACAGTGGGTGATTTTTTTTTAAGCTTTAGATAGTAGGTTTTTTTTTGAATGAATGGGGCCTTCAACAGTTACGTAACGTCAAACAGGGTCAAAACAATCTCCCGAAAAACTTCTTTGGTTTACCAACATTTTTTTTTTGCTTTTTTTTCTGATTGCTGAATTCAATTATTTTATTTTTTTTTTCTCCTTAATTGTTTTTTTTTTCTCCGTATTTTTTTTTTCATTCTCATAGCGTAGTTTAAATAGGGTTTAAGGAATACAATATCAATTTTAGAGTTTAGATTTTGTCCTTTTGAAGTATTTTTTTTTGCATTTTCGCTGGAGACCGGAGACTAACGTCATTGATGGTCAGTGGCAGGCCCGCAAGGAGCTCCTGCAAACAGCGATGAGTTATTGAATTAACGTTGATTCCCTATGACCCCGAAAATCAGCAAAATAGTTTGAATGGACGAAATATGAACCTACGAAAAATTTGATTGACTTTGAACTTCAAGTACAAGCCAATCAAATTTTTCGTAAATTTAGTACGGGATGATGTAACGGGTACACCAGCTACTAGTAAAACCAACAACAGAAATTCCTTTATAACATTTAAATTAATTATTTAAGAGCCAATTAGAAACTAAATAAAATGAAACAATAACAATAAAAATAATTATTCATAAAATACCTCCACTTAGAACATAAAATTCAAATAAAGATTTCGAAGAGTAAAATCAACGAAGAAAGTTGAATGAATAAATCCTCCCGCCAGGTACCACCCTAAAACAATCATTAACTTGATCATCATTAAAATCAAAGCGCGCCTGTAGATGTATTCGATCACCCGACACATTTTTGGAGTAGAAAGTATGGTTTAGAGAGTCATCTTCCAGATGATCACCGGCTGCAAGCTTGTTGTGCACCAGGTGAATGACCTCTTTCGGGATGCCTTTGTGCACCTAGGTTTGGAAGAGAAAAGGTTTGGTCTTTGGACTCGGGTTTGGAAGGGGAAGACAAGGCTGCATTGTAAAATCGCGGAAAAGAGAGTTGTTTGTTTAACTTCTCGATTAGGTCTTCGTATCGGGTAGTTCCGGTACGAAGTTGAACTAGATCAAGAAAGGCTGATTTCAAATGCGACTTCCTGAACCACTTAATCTTGAAGTTCAGTTGGGTGAAGATCGTTTAATTCGCGTGGTAATTTTTTTCACCTGTGATCCGTGAACCAGTGTTCTGGTTATTAATTAACCCCTTTTTGTGTTTTCCGCTTAGCTCGCAGTTAAAGTAGAAATAGCGCAGGGAAGTGTAGTGCTAAAAAGCGTATGAAAAGTGCTGACTCAGTCAGGTAAGGTGTGAAACGCTAGCTCGCCGGACGAGTCGTGAAACCCCGTTTGTTTCTTGCGACAGGTTCGAGAAACCCACTACAGCTTCCTCCAGCAGCCGTTACATCGACCGTTGATCCCACCGTGACGATCTGAAAATCCGCCAAGGCAACCCGAAGGCCATCAGGAAACCGCCGGGACGAAAGGACGTTTTGGAGCACGTACGCAGAAGCGCCAAAGGTACCAAGTCAGCGGGATTTCCTTAAGTTTTAAAACAACGAACATTCCTGACAGAATTTCGTTCGACTGCATTCCAGCCGCCCCCGCGGGTAACTTCGCATCTACGAAATCTTCGACCAGCTGTGGCAGCCGGGAGATCTCGGCAAAAAGTTTCGCTGAACGCATGGGATCACATTGGATCCAACCACGCGTTCAGCCATAATCACCTGCATAGCTGTTCATCATCTTTGCCGATAGCCCGTCACCAGCGCATCTGCCGGGAGAGCACATCGACGGTTCACCGCGAGGAGCAGCAGAACCGGGGAAACATCAAAAACCCCCGTTAGTATAAGGAAATAACGTGAGTACTCACCTATGGCCAACTTTGTTTATTAGCGATTGATCGCTCAATGTACATGTACAATTTTTATGAACGGCATGCAACTATAGCCGCTTGAGTTGCAATTTGCAAATTTCGTCCTACGACAATTTTTGGACATGCAATCGATGTGATTTGGACTGGCGAGCCGGAAAAGTAGCCAATTTTCACCCCCGCAAAGAAAAATCAAACCATTTGCATGAAGAAATTTTCATCATCGAGTGCATCGTAAAGCGAACGAACAACCAAGCGTCTCCACCAGCAATAGCAGTTGAAAATCAAAACCGAAACGAAATTGTAAAACTAACACACGACAGTGGAGGCCGAAATAAAAGGGACCCAATGAATGCTAACTAAATCGTCTCAGGCATTTTGGACCGGAAACACTAGAGGGATGATGACATAATTGGGGCATTGGGAAGGGGGTCACAGGCTATTCGTTGTTGCGTTTACTTTCTTTACAGCGGTGATTGGCTGCGAATCCAATCACGGTCTTTTCTCATCCTGAGCAGGTTAAGAGGTTGGGAATTCGTCCGTTAGTTTTCAGCTTCTCTGGTTCAACTTTGTAGCGAGCAACGAATAATCCCCCCTTTCCGTGATTTTGCGGACTGTTCTCGTTTTCGGGGCGGATTCGAATTCGAAGCCGAAGTACGGATCCCTTTTCAGAGACCCTTCTGCTTCTTTCCCAAAATAGGGAACCAAAAAAAAGGAACTCACGTCCGAGTCTCATTCAGCTGGGCAAACCAAGACCAGGTGGGTGGTCTTCCGTAAGGAAGTGGCGCTTAAGCCACCCGCTAACGAAACGGAAGTGTGTCGGGGCTCTCGTTATACACTGAAGAGGAGCGAGCGGTCAATAGTAGCTCGAAACTTTTGGACCAACTGGCAAGTAATTTGTTTTATTTCTCGCCGAAAAAAGTCGATGGAAACAACAAACATTATCGTTTAATGTAAATAAAACTTAAAGTTTTATGAATTTTTGTGTCCGTTTTTGTTCAATTTTTGTGTCATTCGTGGGATGTGTTGTTACCATTTTTACGCCATTTATGAGAAATTTTTGTTTTCAATGTATGCCGATTTTGTGAAATTTTATGTAATTTATGTGTAATTTTTATGTCATTTTTTGTCTTTTCTTTTCTGCTATTTTTGTGTTATTATTTTGTCATGCTTGTATCATCTTTGTGTCATTTTTGTGCAATTTTGGTGTCATTTTTTGTGAATTTTAGTATATTTTTTTTTGTTTTTTAGGTCATTTTTGGGCCAATTTTGTTTAATTTTTGTGTGATTTTTAGTTACTTTTGTGTCATTTTTTGTAAAGTTTTAGTGCATTATTTGTTATTTTAAGGTCTTTTTTTGTCATTTTTGTATAATTTTCGAGGAATTTTTGTGTTTGATGTGTGTTGTTGCGGTATTACAATTTTGAATAATTTATAAGTCATTTTTCGTCATTATTCGTTTGGTAATTTTGGTAATTCTTGTATAATCTTTGCGTCATTTTTCTTTCATTATTGTGAAATTTTTACGTCGTTTTTGTGTCATTTATCGTAATTTTTGTGACATTTTTGTTTAAATGTTTGGGTGTTATTTTTATGTCCAATTTGTGACATTTTTGTGTCATTTTTATAACATTTTTGTTTCATTTTTGTGTAATGTTTTTGTCATTTTTATGTCATTTTTGTGTCCTTTTTTTGTTTTTTCGTGCAGTTTTTGTGTAATTTTGGGACAAGTTTTATGTCATTTTTGTTTCATTTCTGTGTAGTTTTTGTGTCTATTTATGTTATTTCTATGTTCAGGTATCAGGTCATTTTTGTGTCAATTTTGTGTCATTTTTGTGTCATTTTTGTAACATTTTTGTGTCATTTTGATGTCATTTTTGTTTCATTTTTGTGTCATCTTTGTGCCATTTTTGTATAATATTTGAGGACTTTTTGTGTTATTTTATATAATTGATACGTCATTGTTTGTTATAATGGTATCATTTTTGTGTAATTTTGTTAATTTTTTTTGTCATTTTTGGGTCCAATTAATGTTATTTTTGTGTTGTTTTTATATCATTATTATGTCATTTTTATGTCGTTTATATGCTATTTTTATGCCTATTTAATGTCCTTTTTGTGTCATTTCTATGTCATTTTTGTGTGGTTTTGTGTCATTTATGTGTAATTTTTGTGTCATTTTTGTGTCGTTGTTTTTTGCTATTTTTAAGTTATTTTGATGTCGTTTTTACGTATTTTTTTTTGTTATTTTTGTGTTGTTTTTATGTCATTTTCAAGTCATCTTGATATAATTTTTATGTCATTTGTATGTCATTTTTGTGTAATTAATGTGTCATTTTTGAACCATTTTTGTGTCATTTTTTTGATATTTTTGTGTCATTTTTGTATCATTTTTGTGTAATTTATGTGTTATTTTTGTGTTATTTTGTGTCATTTTTGTGTCATTTTTATGTGTTTTTGTATCGTTTCGTATCGTCGTTTTAATGCTATTTTTATGTGAATTTAATGTCATTTTGATGTGCCATTGTTACTTCATTTTGGTTTCAGGTTTCAATCGTTTTTGTGTCATTTTTATGTCATTTGTGTGTCATTTTTGTAAGAGTTTTGTGTCATTTATTTGTCATTTTTGTGCTATTTTTATGTCATTTTGGAGTCATTTTTTTATTATTTTTGTACCATTTTTGAATCTTTTTTGTGTAATTTTTGTGTAATGTTGAGTAATTTTCACGTCATTTTTGTGTCGTTTTTATACCATTTTTAAGTAAATTTAATGCCATTTTGATGAAATTTTTATGTTATTTTATTTGTTAGTTTTGTGTCAATTTAATGTCATTTTTGTGTCGTTTTTATGTCATTTTATTTGTCATTTTTGTGTCGTTTTTATGTCATTTTAATGTCATCTTGATAAAATTTTAATGTCATTTTTGTGTCATGTTTATGTCATTTCGATGTCATTAGGATGTTATTTTTGAGTACTTTTTGTGTAATTTATATGTAACTTTTGTGTAATGTTTGTTTCATTTTTGTTTCATTTTTGTGTATGTTTTGTGTCATTTTGGTGTCGTTTTTATGCCAATTTATGTCATCTTTGTTTCATTTTTGTGTATTGTTTTTGTCGTTTTGTGTCATTTTTGTGCAATTTTTGTTTAATTTTTGTGTAATTTTTTTGTCATTTTTGTGTCATTTTTGTGTTATTTTTTATTCATTTTTGTGCCATTGTTGTGAAATTTTTGCGTCATTTTGATGTCAGTTTTGTCCAATTTGTGTCAATTTTATGTCATTTTTGAGTAATTTTTTTGTCATTTTGTGTCATTTTTATGTCATTTTCGCGTCATTTATGTAAAATTTTTGTATTATTTTTTTGTCATTTTTGGGTCATTTTAATGTTATTTTGGTTTCAGTTTTGGGTAATTTTTGTGAAATTTCTGTGTAATTTTGGTGTCATTTTTTTTTACTTCTTGTATAATTTTTATGTTATTTTTTGTGTGATTTTTGTGTAACTTTGAGTCATTTCTGTGTCATTTTTGTGTCGTTTTTATGCCCTTTTTGTCATTTTGATGTTAGTCTTGTGAAATTATTTTGTCATTTTGTTTCATTTTGATGTCATTTTCGTGACATGTTATGTCGCTTTTATGTCATTTTTATGTCATTTTTATGACAATTTTATGTCATTTTTATGTTATTTATGTGTCATTTTGATTTTTTTTTTATTTCTTTTTGATGTAATTTTTTTGTAATTATTGTGTCAGTTATGTGTTATTTTTGTGTTTATTTTGTGTAATTGTTTGTGTTTATTTTGTGCAACTTTTATGTAATTTCTGTGTAGTTTTTGGGTAATTTTTATGTCATTTTTGTTTTGTTTTCATGCATTTTTGATTTCATTTTTTTTACTCGTTTTTGTGTCATTTTTGTTTAATTTTGATGTTAGTTTTGTGTCATTTTTGTTTCATTTTGATGTTATTTTTGTGTCATTTTTGTGTTATTTTTGTGTCATTTTTGTGGCCTTTTTGTGAAATTTTTATGTCATTTTTACGTCAGTTTTGTGTCATTTTTGTGTTATTTTTATGTAATTTTTGTATAATTTTCGTGTCATTTTACTGTCAATTTTTTTGTTTTTTTTTCTCACCATTAATTAATAAATTATTTTTTCACTTAATTTGTTTTCGAAAACAACCTAAAAATTAATTTACTCTTAATTTTTATTTTACTCCTCCTGTTTTTATCTAAACGTATTGCCATTTGATCTCTCTCGGTCATGAAATTAATTTTGACAGGGTGACTCAATAAAGTTTAATTGTGTGACATGACCATTTGAATTGGAATTTGACCGCAACTTGCTACCATTACCATCCGATGGAAAGATGAGCCTTCCGTCGTATTGTTTTAGAGCACCATCAAGCCTCGTTTAATCTAACTACTGATGAGTGCAGGAAGCTTTTCCACGTGCCGTAGCCAGCCGATTCCTTATCCGGTGGTTCCACCCGGTCGTTCATGTGGTTGGTGGCTTCCGGTGGAGCTGCTGATGGCGTATTTGGCTCCGATCATTATCAGCAAATTGAACGCTACGAAAGCCAGCGTGGAAAATGACCGCCATGCGGGTCGTCCTCTGCCTGAAGCGGTCGGGGGCTTTCGAAAAACCCAGCCCAGCGCACTGCCAACAATCAGATAGTTCAGCTCCAGTGCCAGAATAACGAGGTGGATCACGATGTATGGCAGCAGCAGGGTGCAATTATGCTGGAAGTTTATGAAAGGGTATTTAACAGATTCCCAATTATGAGCACTTTTTTGGTTTGGGGAAGAGTATTTAGGGTGAAACTGAATCCAAGTTATTAAATTTTCCGGTTGCGTAAATCAATATTGGGAAATTTTGGAAGAAAAATCTCACAAAAATTGAAGGAAAAAAGGTTATTAACCTAAAAAAATTAAATTATGATGTGGCTATGAGTAATTTACCTTAATTATTCCGATAATGGCTAGGACGTTACATTGTAGCATCACTATTTGCGTAGCCATATGAACATTGTGACTGAATGTGCTCGAAATTCGGCTTCCGTTGCCTGTCGACACCAAAATGCGCTTCCGTTTGAAAAGGTCGTGAAGGGCAAAGCACTGCAATTGTGTTATAGATTGAACTTTCTTCCTACATATCTGTGAATCATCATCTGTCCTCCCAGCTTGCACTCACCGCATTGATCAAACTAATTAGCACGGCATACCACCGGATGAAGAACTCCATCTGCCACGAGTTGACAAAGCGAGTTCCAAACTGATGAGCCATCTTCGGAAGCAGGTCACCAGCACCATCACTGCCAGGGCCATCCAGCACCGGAAGTGGATTGGCCAGGGTGGGATTTCGGAAGGATTTGCATAGCGACCGGTAGCAGGAACTCATCGAACTGACAATTTGGTTGGCATCTAACGGGAAAAAGGGAACGGTTGTAGGTAAATAGAAATGTTTTGCTGAGCCAAGGGAAAATATTTCTGTTCTGCGAAATCAGTTTGCTGCGATCCATCAACAAAAACGTGGAGGCTGACGAATTTTCTATTGCTTTTTGAAATTGCTTTTGGGAAATTCAGTTATACACATTGTTGAGGACTTGACAAAAATGACAAAAATGACAAAAATGACAAAAATGACAAAAATGACAAAAATGACAAAAATGACAAAAATGACAAAAATGACAAAAATGACAAAAATGACAAAAATGACAAAAATGACAAAAATGACAAAAATGACAAAAATGACAAAAATGACAAAAATGACAAAAATGACAAAAATGACAAAAATGACAAAAATGACAAAAATGACAAAAATGACAAAAATGACAAAAATGACAAAAATGACAAAAATGACAAAAATGACAAAAATGACAAAAATGACAAAAATGACAAAAATGACAAAAATGACAAAAATGACAAAAATGACAAAAATGACAAAAATGACAAAAATGACAAAAATGACAAAAATGACAAAAATGACAAAAATGACAAAAATGACAAAAATGACAAAAATGACAAAAATGACAAAAATGACAAAAATGACAAAAATGACAAAAATGACAAAAATGACAAAAATGACAAAAATGACAAAAATGACAAAAATGACAAAAATGACAAAAATGACAAAAATGACAAAAATGACAAAAATGACAAAAATGACAAAAATGACAAAAATGACAAAAATGACAAAAATGACAAAAATGACAAAAATGACAAAAATGACAAAAATGACAAAAATGACAAAAATGACAAAAATGACAAAAATGACAAAAATGACAAAAATGACAAAAATGACAAAAATGACAAAAATGACAAAAATGACAAAAATGACAAAAATGACAAAAATGACAAAAATGACAAAAATGACAAAAATGACAAAAATGACAAAAATGACAAAAATGACAAAAATGACAAAAATGACAAAAATGACAAAAATGACAAAAATGACAAAAATGACAAAAATGACAAAAATGACAAAAATGACAAAAATGACAAAAATGACAAAAATGACAAAAATGACAAAAATGACAAAAATGACAAAAATGACAAAAATGACAAAAATGACAAAAATGACAAAAATGACAAAAATGACAAAAATGACAAAAATGACAAAAATGACAAAAATGACAAAAATGACAAAAATGACAAAAATGACAAAAATGACAAAAATGACAAAAATGACTAAAATGACAAAAATGACTAAAATGACTAAAATGACTAAAATGACTAAAATGACTAAAATGACTAAAATGACAAAAATGACAAAAATGACAAAAATGACAAAAATGACAAAAATGACAAAAATGACAAAAATGACAAAAATGACAAAAATGACAAAAATGACAAAAATGACAAAAATGACAAAAATGACAAAAATGACAAAAATGACAAAAATGACAAAAATGACAAAAATGACAAAAATGACAAAAATGACAAAAATGACAAAAATGACAAAAATGACAAAAATGACAAAAATGACAAAAATGACAAAAATGACAAAAATGACAAAAATGACAAAAATGACAAAAATGACAAAAATGACAAAAATGACAAAAATGACAAAAATGACAAAAATGACAAAAATGACAAAAATGACAAAAATGACAAAAATGACAAAAATGACAAAAATGACAAAAATGACAAAAATGACAAAAATGACAAAAATGACAAAAATGACAAAAATGACAAAAATGACAAAAATGACAAAAATGACAAAAATGACAAAAATGACAAAAATGACAAAAATGACAAAAATGACAAAAATGACAAAAATGACAAAAATGACAAAAATGACAAAAATGACAAAAATGACAAAAATGACAAAAATGACAAAAATGACAAAAATGACAAAAATGACAAAAATGACAAAAATGACAAAAATGACAAAAATGACAAAAATGACAAAAATGACAAAAATGACAAAAATGACAAAAATGACAAAAATGACAAAAATGACAAAAATGACAAAAATGACAAAATGACAAAAATGACAAAAATGACAAAAATGACAAAAATGACAAAAATGACAAAGACAAAATGACAAAAATGACAAAAATGACAAAAATGACAAAAATGACAAAATGACAAAAATGACAAAAATGACAAAATGACAAAAATGACAAAAATGACAAAAATGACAAAAATGACAAAAATGACAAAAATGACAAAAATGACAAAAATGACAAAAATGACAAAAATGACAAAAATGACAAAAATGACAAAAATGACAAAAATGACAAAAATGACAAAAATGACAAAAATGACAAAAATGACAAAAGACAAAATGACAAAAATGACAAAAATGACAAAAATGACAAAAATGACAAAAATGACAAAAATGACAAAACTGACAAAAATGACAAAAATGACAAAAATGACAAAAATGACAAAAATGACAAAAATGACAAAAATGACAAAAATGACAAAAATGACAAAAATGACAAAAATGACAAAAATGACAAAAATGACAAAAATGACAAAAATGACAAAAATGACAAAAATGACAAAATGACAAAAATGACAAAAATGACAAAAATGACAAAAATGACAAAAATGACAAAAATGACAAAAATGACAAAAATGACAAAAATGACAAAAATGACAAAAATGACAAAAATGACAAAAATGACAAAATGACAAAAATGACAAAAATGACAAAAATGACAAAAATGACAAAAATGACAAAAATGACAAAAATGACAAAAATGACAAAAATGACAAAAATGACAAAAATGACAAAAATGACAAAAATGACAAAAATGACAAAAATGACAAAAATGACAAAAATGACAAAAATGACAAAAATGACAAAAATGACAAAAATGACAAAAATGACAAAAATGACAAAAATGACAAAAATGACAAAAATGACAAAAATGACAAAAATGACAAAAATGACAAAAATGACAAAAATGACAAAAATGACAAAAATGACAAAAATGACAAAAATGACAAAAATGACAAAAATGACAAAAATGACAAAAATGACAAAAATGACAAAAATGACAAAAATGACAAAAATGACAAAAATGACAAAAATGACAAAAATGACAAAAATGACAAAAATGACAAAAATGACAAAAATGACAAAAATGACAAAAATGACAAAAATGACAAAAATGACAAAAATGACAAAAATGACAAAAATGACAAAAAATGACAAAAATGACAAAAATGACAAAAATGACAAAAATGACAAAAATGACAAAAATGACAAAAATGCCAAAAATGCCAAAAATGCCAAAAATGACAAAAATGACAAAAATGCCAAAAATGCCAAAAATGCCAAAAATGACAAAAATGACAAAAATGACAAAAATGACAAGACAAAATGACAAAAATGACAAAAATGACAAAAATGACAAAATGACAAAAATGACAAAAATGACAAAAATGACAAAAATGACAAAAATGACAAAAATGACAAAAATGACAAAAATGACAAAAATGACAAAAAATGACAAAAATGACAAAAATGACAAAAATGACAAAAATGACAAAAATGACAAAAATGACAAAAATGACAAAAATGACAAAAATGACAAAAATGACAAAAATGACAAAAATGACAAAAATGACAAAAATGACAAAAATGACAAAAATGACAAAAATGACAAAAATGACAAAAATGACAAAAATGACAAAAATGACAAAAATGACAAAAATGACAAAAATGACAAAAATGACAAAAATGACAAAAATGACAAAAATGACAAAAATGACAAAAATGACAAAAATGACAAAAATGACAAAAATGACAAAAATGACAAAAATGACAAAAATGACAAAATGACAAAAATGACAAAAATGACAAAAATGACAAAAATGACAAAAATGACAAAAATGACAAAAATGACAAAAATGACAAAAATGACAAAAATGACAAAAATGACAAAAATGACAAAAATGACAAAAATGACAAAAATGACAAAAATGACAAAAATGACAAAAATGACAAAAATGACAAAAATGACAAAAATGACAAAAATGACAAAAATGACAAAAATGACAAAAATGACAAAAATGACAAAAATGACAAAAATGACAAAAATGACAAAAATGACAAAAATGACAAAAATGACAAAAATGACAAAAATGACAAAAATGACAAAAATGACAAAAATGACAAAAATGACAAAAATGACAAAAATGACAAAAATGACAAAAATGACAAAAATGACAAAAATGACAAAAATGACAAAAATGACAAAAATGACAAAAATGACAAAAATGACAAAAATGACAAAAATGACAAAAATGACAAAAAATGACAAAAATGACAAAAATGACAAAAATGACAAAATGACAAAAATGACAAAAATGACAAAAATGACAAAAATGACAAAAATGACAAAAATGACAAAAATGACAAAAATGACAAAAATGACAAAAATGACAAAATGACAAAAATGACAAAAATGACAAAAATGACAAAAATGACAAAAATGACAAAAATGACAAAAATGACAAAAATGACAAAAATGACAAAAATGACAAAAATGACAAAAATGACAAAAATGACAAAAATGACAAAATGACAAAAATGACAAAAATGACAAAAATGACAAAAATGACAAAAATGACAAAAATGACAAAAAATGACAAAAATGACAAAAATGACAAAAATGACAAAAATGACAAAAATGACAAAAATGACAAAAATGACAAAAATGACAAAATGACAAAAATGACAAAAATGACAAAAATGACAAAAATGACAAAAATGACAAAAATGACAAAAATGACAAAAATGACAAAAATGACAAAAATGACAAAAATGACAAAAATGACAAAAATGACAAAAATGACAAAAATGACAAAAATGACAAAAATGACAAAAATGACAAAAATGACAAAAATGACAAAAATGACAAAAATGACAAAAATGACAAAAATGACAAAAATGACAAAAATGACAAAAATGACAAAATGACAAAAATGACAAAAATGACAAAAATGACAAAAATGACAAAAATGACAAAAATGACAAAAATGACAAAAATGACAAAAATGACAAAAATGACAAAAATGACAAAAATGACAAAAATGACAAAAATGACAAAAATGACAAAAATGACAAAAATGACAAAAATGACAAAAATGACAAAAATGACAAAAATGACAAAAATGACAAAAATGACAAAAATGACAAAAATGACAAAAATGACAAAAATGACAAAAATGACAAAAATGACAAAAATGACAAAAATGACAAAAATGACAAAAATGACAAAATGACAAAAATGACAAAAATGACAAAAATGACAAAAATGACAAAAATGACAAAAATGACAAAAATGACAAAAATGACAAAAATGACAAAAATGACAAAAATGACAAAAATGACAAAAATGACAAAAATGACAAAAATGACAAAAATGACAAAAATGACAAAAATGACAAAAATGACAAAATGACAAAAATGACAAAAATGACAAAAATGACAAAAATGACAAAAATGACAAAAATGACAAAAATGACAAAAATGACAAAAATGACAAAAATGACAAAAATGACAAAAATGACAAAAATGACAAAAATGACAAAAATGACAAAAATGACAAAAATGACAAAAATGACAAAAATGACAAAAATGACAAAAATGACAAAAATGACAAAAATGACAAAAATGACAAAAATGACAAAATGACAAAAATGACAAAAATGACAAAAATGACAAAAATGACAAAAATGACAAAAATGACAAAAATGACAAAAATGACAAAAATGACAAAAATGACAAAAATGACAAAAATGACAAAAATGACAAAAATGACAAAAATGACAAAAATGACAAAAATGACAAAAATGACAAAAATGACAAAAATGACAAAAATGACAAAAATGACAAAAATGACAAAAATGACAAAAATGACAAAATGACAAAAATGACAAAAATGACAAAATGACAAAAATGACAAAAATGACAAAAATGACAAAAATGACAAAAATGACAAAAATGACAAAAATGACAAAAATGACAAAAATGACAAAAATGACAAAAATGACAAAAATGACAAAAATGACAAAAATGACAAAAATGACAAAAATGACAAAAATGACAAAAATGACAAAAATGACAAAAATGACAAAAATGACAAAAATGACAAAAATGACAAAAATGACAAAAATGACAAAAATGACAAAAATGACAAAAATGACAAAAATGACAAAAATGACAAAAATGACAAAAATGACAAAAATGACAAAAATGACAAAAATGACAAAAATGACAAAAATGACAAAAATGACAAAAATGACAAAAATGACAAAAATGACAAAAACGACAAAAATGACAAAAATGACAAAAATGACAAAAATGACAAAAATGACAAAAATGACAAAAATGACAAAAATGACAAAATGACAAAAATGACAAAAATGACAAAAATGACAAAAATGACAAAAATGACAAAAACAGGGCTGGTAGCGGTTTGACAATGAAATAGTAGTGACTTTAGTGACCAAAATTTGAAAAAAAGTGACCAAATAGTGACTTTGAGGACCGAAAAAAGTGACCAAATAGTGACTATGTAGAACGAAAAAAATAACTTTGAAGTACAAAAAATGTGAGAGGGAGGGGGGGGGGTTTCGAAATTCAAATTTAGATAAAAATAATAACAATACCAAAAATAAACAATTGAAAAGAAAAGGGTTTTCTTACACCGTATGTCACCCATGTTCAACACAAAAACTAAAAAAATGACTGATTAACAAAAGTTTGGAAACATATTACAAATGAATGTTTCAAATTTTCGATAAGTCAAGAAAGTAAGAAATAAATTAGTTTCAAAAGAATTTCTTAGCAAATTTAAAATTTAAAAATATCTGAACTCTAAACTAAATGTGCAATCTTGTACAAAACCTACCATGAATAGATGTTGGGAAAATGATAATAATTGTTAATTTTTATTCATCTAAATTTGGAATTCTTTTTTTCATTTTCAACTGGAAGTTGAGTGAGAAATTCCGCTGTTATTTTTTAATTTGAACAAAAAATATTTAATCACGATTTAAAATGTGAATTACCGATTACTGAATAAGAAATGAATTTTGAACAGAATTCATTCAATGTGTGATGGTTCAATTTAATTTTATAAAAAGAAGATTATATTTATAATTATTTTAAAAGTGCCAGTTATAGAAGCCAGACATAAAGCCTTGAATAAAGTAAAATCCTCCAGTTATCAAAATTTCATTTTGAAGCTTGAATAATAACTTCATGTTCAACCACACTGACAAAGAAATGTTAGAAAATGAGTAATTACGTGAATGATAAAAACTGATGAAAAATTGAAAATAATGAGTTCAAAACTTTTGTTATTAATATTGAAAGCACAAATCAAATACAAAGTTAGTTAACATTGCGTATTAAAATTTATTTTTAAAGTTGCTACTTAGAACAATTTTTCAAACTTTTTAGATTAATTTAAAAACTATGATCGATCCAAAAAACATGATTTCATATAAAAAAAAATAATTAAAAGTTTTCAAATTTTCAATCGCAGGTTTTTAAGCTTTAAATTTCAAGCTCAGAGTATTTTGTCTCTTTTGATTAAAATATTGAGTCCTAGAAAGAACAGAAGGTTGAAATTATGTTTTATTCTTAAAAATTTGGAGTTAAAGGCTTATGGTTGAAGAACACGAAAATTCAGAATTTAAAAACAAGGAAACAATTGTTAAAAATACGACTTAAAAGTTTGATTAAAAAAATCCGACAAGTTGATTAGAAAATTGAAAAAAAAACTGTACAACAAAATTCGGTAAGTTTATTTGAAAATGAAAAAAAATATGGAAATAAAAAAGATTAGTTTTGAAAACAATTCAGGAAGAGTTTTTTTAATAGACATGTTTCACTATAACCATTTTGGTGCATATTTTTTGAATTATTGATTTGGTAAATAGTGTCCTAAACTAGAAATTTTGTCAAATTCGGCCGAACACATTTAGTTTTGGTGATAAAGAGTTTATTACTATATTTATCAGTTTAAGTGAAATCAAACATTGATAGATAACTGATTATGGAAACATATCATTACAAATATTTTTGACATCACAGCAGAAAGTGTAAAAAGACTTGATTCTATGTAAAGCTCATCAATTCATATAAAACTTTTATTTTTAAATAATATGTTTTTGATTTGAGTTTTTGTAAAAAAAAGTGCAGAAATTTCTCTATAGATTTTTATTTATTTTCAACAGTCATTTCAATAACAAAAGCTGATAGAAAATATTGCATATTTAGATTCGGGGAACCCAAATTAGTTGAAATTACCGTTTAAATTCATTGCACCTAAAAAAATGTAAATTTTGTGGCCTTGTATAAATTTTTAAAACCCTTTTTTTAGGTATTCAGTAGAACAAAAAACACGAAATAAAATTTAGTCTGAAATTGTTTTTTTTTAAGAATATTTCATATCAACATAACATTTGTTATGACATAAAAGATTTTTTTAAATAAAAAAAATGGTTCGTTTCAATCTCAATCTTAGTTACAGTTCTTAAAAAAACCCATTTTAAAGACGAGATAGGGTTTTTGTTTATCAAGTTTTAAGTTCCAATACAAAAGGTTGATTGAACTGAAAATAAAAATCTACAATCAAAGTTAGTTTCAATTCATGAACGTCAAATAATGTCGTAGATCGAAATGTCTCAAGCCAAGGGTGATGCATGTTGAAATTCCGCCGGAGGCGAAAAAATTTCTGACTGACTGATTAAGTAATTTACCGTTACTACGTATTTTCGCCTCATGTCAATATTTCCACGCGCAACTCAAATAACTCTTTCATTGGTTTATTTTCGGTGAAAAAAGTGACTTTTGGTGATAAAAGTGACCATTTTTCGGAAAATAGTGACTTTAGTGACCAAATGATGAAAAAAGTGGCTTTTTAGTGACTGACCCAAAAAAAGTGACCAAGTCACTAAAAAGTGACTCGCTACCAGCCCTGCAAAAATGACAAAAATGACAAAAATGACAAAAATGACAAAAATGACAAAAATGACAAAAATGACAAAAATGACAAAAATGACAAAAATGACAAAAATGACAAAAATGACAAAAATGACAAAAATGACAAAAATGACAAAAATGACAAAAATGACAAAAATGACAAAAATGACAAAAATGACAAAAATGACAAAAATGACAAAAATGACAAAAATGACAAAAATGACAAAAATGACAAAAATGACAAAAATGACAAAAATGACAAAAATGACAAAAATGACAAAAATGACAAAAATGACAAAAATGACAAAAATGACAAAAATGACAAAAATGATAAAAATGACAAAAATGACAAAAATGACAAAAATGACAAAAATGACAAAAATGACAAAAATGACAAAAATGACAAAAATGACAAAAATGACAAAAATGACAAAAATGACAAAAATGACAAAAATGACAAAAATGACAAAAATGACAAAAATGACAAAAATGACAAAAATGACAAAAATGACAAAAATGACAAAAATGACAAAAATGACAAAAATGACAAAAATGACAAAAATGACAAAAATGACAAAATGACAAAAATGACAAAAACGACAAAAATGACAAAAATGACAAAAATGACAAAAATGACAAAAATGACAAAAATGACAAAAATGACAAAAATGACAAAAATGACAAAAATGACAAAAATGACAAAAATGACAAAAATGACAAAATGACAAAAATGACAAAAATGACAAAAATGACAAAAATGACAAAAATGACAAAAATGACAAAAATGACAAAAATGACAAAAATGACTAAAATGACAAAAATGACAAAAATGACAAAAATGACAAAAATGACAAAAATGACAAAAATGACAAAAATGACAAAAATGACTAAAATGACAAAAATGACAAAAATGACAAAAATGACAAAAATGACAAAAATGACAAAAATGACAAAAATGACAAAAATGACAAAAATGACAAAAATGACAAAAATGACAAAAATGACAAAAATGACAAAAATGACAAAAATGACAAAAATGACATAAATGGCAAAAATAACAAAAAAAACAAAAAAAACAAAAATGACAAAAATGACAAAAATGACAAAAATGACAAAAATGACAAAAATGACAAAAATGACAAAAATGACAAAAATGACAAAAATGACAAAAATGACAAAAATGACAAAAATGACAAAAATGACAAAAATGACAAAAATGACAAAAATGACAAAAATGACAAAAATGACAAAAATGACAAAAATGACAAAAATGACAAAAATGACAAAAATGACAAAAATGACAAAAATGACAAAAATGACAAAAATGACAAAAATGACAAAAAAAATGACAAAAATGACAAAAATGACAAAAATGACAAAAATGACAAAAATGACAAAAATGACAAAAATGACAAAAATGACAAAAATGACAAAAATGACAAAAATGACAAAAATGACAAAAATGACAAAAATGACAAAAATGACAAAAATGACAAAAATGACAAAAATGACAAAAATGACAAAAATGACAAAAATGACAAAAATGACAAAAATGACAAAAATGACAAAAATGACAAAAATGACAAAAATGACAAAAATGACAAAAATGACAAAAATGACAAAAATGACAAAAATGACAAAAATGACAAAAATGACAAAAATGACAAAAATGACAAAAATGACAAAAATGACAAAAATGACAAAAATGACAAAAATGACAAAAATGACAAAAATGACAAAAATGACAAAAATGACAAAAATGACAAAAATGACAAAAATGACAAAAATGACAAAAATGACAAAAATGACAAAAATGACAAAAATGACAAAAATGACAAAAATGACAAAAATGACAAAAATGACAAAAATGACAAAAATGACAAAAATGACAAAAATGACAAAAATGACAAAAATGACAAAAATGACAAAAATGACAAAAATGACAAAAATGACAAAAATGACAAAAATGACAAAAATGACAAAAATGACAAAAATGACAAAAATGACAAAAATGACAAAAATGACAAAAATGACAAAAATGACAAAAATGACAAAAATGACAAAAATGACAAAAATGACAAAAATGACAAAAATGACAAAAATGACAAAAATGACAAAAATGACAAAAATGACAAAAATGACAAAAATGACAAAAATGACAAAAATGACAAAAATGACAAAAATGACAAAAATGACAAAAATGACAAAAATGACAAAAATGACAAAAATGACAAAAATGACAAAAATGACAAAAATGACAAAAATGACAAAAATGACAAAAATGACAAAAATGACAAAAATGACAAAAATGACATAAATGGCAAAAATAATAAAAAAAAAACAAAAAAAAACAAAAATGACAAAAATGACAAAAATGACAAAAATGACAAAAATGACAAAAATGACAAAAATGACAAAAATGACAAAAATGACAAAAATGACAAAAATGACAAAAATGACAAAAATGACAAAAATGACAAAAATGACAAAAATGACAAAAATGACAAAAATGACAAAAATGACAAAAATGACAAAAATGACAAAAATGACAAAAATGACAAAAATGACAAAAATGACAAAAATGACAAAAATGACAAAAATGACAAAAATGACAAAAATGACAAAAATGACAAAAATGACAAAAATGACAAAAATGACAAAAATGACAAAAATGACAAAAATGACAAAAATGACAAAAATGACAAAAATGACAAAAATGACAAAAATGACAAAAATGACAAAAATGACAAAAATGACAAAAATGACAAAAATGACAAAAATGACAAAAATGACAAAAATGACAAAAATGACAAAAATGACAAAAATGACAAAAATGACAAAAATGACAAAAATGACAAAAATGACAAAAATGACAAAAATGACAAAAATGACAAAAATGACAAAAATGACAAAAATGACAAAAATGACAAAAATGACAAAAATGACAAAAATGACAAAAATGACAAAAATGACAAAAATGACAAAAATGACAAAAATGACAAAAATGACAAAAATGACAAAAATGACAAAAATGACAAAAATGACAAAAATGACAAAAATGACAAAAATAACAAAAATGACAAAAATGACAAAAATGACAAAAATGACAAAAATGACAAAAATGACAAAAATGACAAAAATGACAAAAATGACAAAAATGACAAAAATGACAAAAATGACAAAAATGACAAAAATGACAAAAATGACAAAAATGACAAAAATGACTAAAATGACTAAAATGACAAAAATGACAAAAATGACAAAAATGACAAAAATGACAAAAATGACAAAAATGACAAAAATGACAAAAATGACAAAAATGACAAAAATGACAAAAATGACAAAAATGACAAAAATGACAAAAATGACAAAAATGACAAAAATGACAAAAATGACAAAAATGACAAAAATGACAAAAATGACAAAAATGACAAAAATGACAAAAATGACAAAAATGACAAAAATGACAAAAATGACAAAAATGACAAAAATGACAAAAATGACAAAAATGACAAAAATGACAAAAATGACAAAAATGACAAAAATGACAAAAATGACAAAAATGACAAAAATGACAAAAATGACAAAAATGACAAAAATGACAAAAATGACAAAAATGACAAAAATGACAAAAATGACAAGAATGACAAGAATGACAAGAATGACAAAAATGACAAAAATGACAAAAATGACAAAAATGACAAAAATGACAAAAATGACAAAAATGACAAAAATGACAAAAATGACAAAAATGACAAAAATGACAAAAATGACAAAAATGACAAAAATGACAAAAATGACAAAAATGACAAAAATGACAAAAATGACAAAAATGACAAAAATGACAAAAATGACAAAAATGACAAAAATGACAAAAATGACAAAAATGACAAAAATGACAAAAATGACAAAAATGACAAAAATGACAAAAATGACAAAAATGACAAAAATGACAAAAATGACAAAAATGACAAAAATGACAAAAATGACAAAAATGACAAAAATGACAAAAATGACAAAAATGACAAAAATGACAAAAATGACAAAAATGACAAAAATGACAAAAATGACAAAAATGACAAAAATGACAAAAATGACAAAAATGACAAAAATGACAAAAATGACAAAAATGACAAAAATGACAAAAATGACAAAAATGACAAAAATGACAAAAATGACAAAAATGACAAAAATGACAAAAATGACAAAAATGACAAAAATGACAAAAATGACAAAAATGACAAAAATGACAAAAATGACAAAAATGACAAAAATGACAAAAATGACAAAAATGACAAAAATGACAAAAATGACAAAAATGACAAAAATGACAAAATGACAAAAATGACAAAAATGACAAAAATGACAAAAATGACAAAAATGACAAAAATGACAAAAATGACAAAAATGACAAAAATGACAAAAATGACAAAAATGACAAAAATGACAAAACTGACAAAAATGACAAAAATGACAAAATGACAAAAATTTCAAAAATGTCAAAAATTTCAAAAATTTCGGTATGTCAAAAATGTCAAAAATGTTAAAAATGTCAAAACTGATATTGGCCATGTTGGTGTTAGAAGAAGGAGAAGAAGAAGAAGAATTGTTAAAAATATCAAAACTGTCAAAAATGTCTAAAATGTCAAAAAGGATAAAAATGACAAAAATGTTGGCATTCTTTAGCTTTTCCTTAATAAAATAATGACTTAAACTTTTAACAATAATCAACATTTATTTTAATCGAGCTTAATCCTTATCTAATGATTAAATAGAATTGCAATACAAGTTAGATTAACTTAGCTTTCGGATACATACAGTTGAGTTCAGTTCAACTCAATTTACCCAAAAATAGATACAATATCATCAATGAGATCATGTTGTTGTCCATCTTCAGTTGCGGCTTGCTCAGAATTTGATTCATCCTCAACAGTTGTTGATTCCAGTAGATCCGTATCTTCAGCGGTTGTCGTCGTTGGAAGATCATCGCCTGGATCTACACTACCTTGTTCTGTAACTTCACCAGCCTTTCCATCACCAGTTGCCTGTTCATCAGTGGAATCGTCTTCTGGTTCACCTCCTTCAAGTGTTGTTGTAAGAACGTCACTTGGCTCGAGTTTTGTCTGTTCTTTATCCTCTGGGTCGAACTCAGTATTATTCCCAAACGGATTATCGTTGTCTAGAGCTTCAAGCTTGTCCGTTGACTCGTCGTTTTCAGCTTCGCTTTGAGATTCGTCATCGTCTTCTTCTTCATCGGAAGTTGACGTAGGAGCTTCCTCTGTTTCTGTATTCGTCTTCACCGGTTCAGTCTCGGTTTCTTCGCTTTCGTCAACATCCGGTGGAGAAGACGGTTGATTTACATCAGCATCACTAACTGCTTCAGATAAAGTATTATTGCCAAAAGGATTTTCTTCATCTACAACGGGTAGATTGTCTTCCGTCTGCTCATCATCGGGAAAGTCAACTGGCTGCCCATTTTCATCGTAAATAACGTAATCTGTGCTGTCATCAGTATCTGTAACAAATTCTACAACTATTTGAGGTGCGATTGTTTCTTGTTCGGTTGATCTATCAATTTCGGATGTAGAATCGTTCTTGTCCTCAGTTTCCGCTTCTGCTTCCGTTTCTGCTTCTGTTTCTGCTTCTGTTCTTGCTTCTGGCTCAGCTTCTGCTTCTGTTTCTGTTTCTGCTTCTGTTTCTGCTTCTGCTTCTGGCTCAGCTTCTGTCTGAGTTTCTACTTCTGGTTCAGCTTCTGTTTCTGTTTCTGTTTCTTCTTCTGTTTCTGCTTCGGTTTTTGCTCCTGTTTCTGCTTCTGGTTCAGCTTCTGGTTCAGCTTCTGGTTCAGCTTCGGTTTCTGTTTCTGCTTCTGTTTCTGCTTCTGTTTCTGCTTCTGTTTCTGCTTCTGTTTCTGCTTCTGTTTCTGTTTCTGCTTCTGTTTCTGCTTCTGTTTCTGCTTCTGTTTCTGCTTCTGTTTCCCTTTCTGCTTCTGGTTCAGCTTCTTGTTCAGCTTCTGCTTCAGCTTCAGTTTCAGCTACTGCTTCTGTTACCGCCTTTATTACATCATCTTTAGGAGAACTGCTTCCACTATTTCTGTTTTCATTATCACTTCCTTCCTTACTTCTATCAATAGAACTGCTGCTCCCAGTACTGCTACTTTCAGTACTGCCTTCAACAATACTGCTATTTTCGGTACTCTTGCTGGTTTTGGTGTTACCAACACTGCTGTCTTCAGTCCTATCTCTATCAGTAACATCACTGTTAATACTGTTACTGCTGCTTCCAGTGCTGTTTGCAACTTCTTCGCCACTTTCAAGACTTGTCTCATCACTTCGACTATCATTTGCTGAAATAGTTGGTACCGAAGCTTGTGCAGTGCTGAACAAATCAGAAATTCTACGCAATCCAACATTCAAGATATCGGTTATACTCAACATGAAAGCCGTCAAACCGCTCGCACTGCTGATACTTTCTTCAAGCCGCTTGTGGCTCTCTATTATTGGGTTGATCTCTCCAACGCTACCCGCTTCTATCTCAGTCTCAGACTCCTTTGATGATGTGCTGTCAGACTTCGACAAAGGGTCTTCAATGTTTTGTTGCAATATTCCCAAAAGGTTTTCTTGCACTTCTTGAGGTGCCTGCAATTCTTCTGGTTGGCCGTCAGTAGAGTCTTCATCATTTCCAGTACTTGATAGGTTAGATGTTTCAGAGCTTGATTCTGAGATATTGTCAAACAAGATCTGTTCGGACTCTTCTGTTTCTCCATCAGATGAATTAACTTTATCTGGCTCGGCATTTATCTGTTCTTCTCCATCTGCGTTTACAGTTTCTGGCTCAAACGGGTCCTCGTTTTTTTCAGCTTCAACAGGGTCTGTTGATTGTACGTCTTCAGCTTCTTCTAGAACATCTTCTGGTTCGGTATTTGACTGTTTTTCATCTTCCTCTCCGTTTACATCCTCTGGTTCAAACGGATCATCATTTTCTCCATCTTCAACATCGTCCGCTGACGAGTTGTCTTCAGATGTGCCATCAGTGGTTGTGTTCAGGTTTTCAGTACTTTTCAAGATTGGTTTGGAATCTTCAGTAGCCCTCATGGATGGTTCACTACTAAGATCTTGCGATACTGTCGTTCCTTTTGAGCTTTTAGGTGTTTTTGTAGAACTATCGTCATTCCCTCTCATAGGTTTTGATGTTGAGTCACCTGAATTTCCAATGCTGTCAGTTTCAGCTTCTTCACTTGAATTTTTTACTGCTTCTGCATTCTGTTTTTTACTTTTACCAACATTGATATTTGTTCCATTTCCATTGGTTTGATTGTTGGATTTATTTAAATTGTTCTCAACACTTTGGGAGTCTTTCTCTTTGGGTAAATATCTGCCCTTTTCAGTTTCTTTTGGTTTTTTGGTAGATGTTAAATTAACTTTATCATCAAAAGCTTCACTCGACTTGGTCGTAAATTTTTGGAAATTGTTTCCTTTCTTTTCCACACTTCTGCTTCCAATGTTCAAACGCGGTATCTTTTCGGGTTTTTCGCTTGCAGTACTATTATTTTCTTTTCTTCCATCTTTTTTGAGACCTTGTTTTACTGCCGTCTTCTGCTTTTTTAAATTTTCACCTTCTTCTTCAGAATCCATTTCTTCTCCTTCATAGCTGCTCTCGCCGTCGTTCTCCTCCTTAGATTTTTTCTTTATGTCATTGATCCTTTTAATCATTAGACTACCCTCTTGCTCACTTGAGAATTTATCATCATCATCATCATCATCCTCAAATTCCGACGAGTTCTCTTCACTTTCATCGGACCAACCTCTCGAATCGCTTCTGTCTCCTTGTATTCGTTTCAATCCAGAATTATTTTCACCGTTGCACGAATATTTACAATTTCTCCGTCCAAGATCATTCTGCTGATCGAAATAATTTCTTCCCTTCGGTTTTCTCGTCCTTTTGAAGTTGATAAACTCTGCGCTGTCTTCCTCCAGCAGCGAATATTCATAGTCCTCTTCCGAACCCAAACGATCGGAGTCATACCCGGAATCAAACCCACTTTCAACCGAGTGAACCAGCACATTGAACAGTGGGAACTTTTGCTTCTTCCGGCAAACGCCCTGGGCGTCGTCGTAGTTCAGCAGCATCGATATCCCGAGCAGCCCGAATTGCTGCACCTGCCTCAGTCGGATCTTGGCCGTGTCCGGATTGTCGTAGACTATGGTTGTTCGCTTGCTCAGCACCTGACACGTTTCCTTCGATTTGCAGCGAGCTGAGTGGTATTTTTGGTTCAGGAAGTCGCAAACCTGTAAAAATAAATGTATGAAATATGTACCTTCGCTTATGTAGCTCGACGACTATGACAGTTTTATTAGCACAATTGCTCAAAAGTAGATATTCAAATATCCGAGATAATTTAATCATTGCTAATTCAGTACTTAAAAAGAGTTACCTGATCGTACTGCAAAACACCAACACGCGAATTGAGCCTCTTACTGATGTCCAGTGATCCGGCGTACGAGTTCATCACCAGTCCTATCGTTTGCAAGGCCAACACAATCTTCTTCGCCGGCAATCCGGAATCCAGCAGACATTGAATCTCCTCCCGGGAATATTTCCTCGGCACAAATTGATCCTTCAGAACCATCAAACTCTCCATCAGCTCGTTGGCCGACAGCACTATCACAAAATCGAAGTACCGATCAAGCGTCCTGGACATCAACCTCGAGATGGGCAAATTCGACCCTATCGAAACGGAAATGATTTTGTATTCACCCAAATGCTTCCGAAGCTGCCGGGCAAACGCATGGAAGTGTTCTTCATCCGCGTACTCCAAAATCGTGGGATCGAATCCCAAATCCACTCCATCATAGGAACCCACCCAAAGGGCATCACCAATCTTTTTCACCAGCCTGCTGCGTTCCGAATTGCAGCGAAGTTCCCTCGGCCGGATGCCCGACTGATAGGACAGCAACAGCTTACTTTGCGGAGCCTTCTGTCGTATCCGGTCCAAGTAGTCGTCCTCTTCCGCGCTGTGGTTGCCATGACTTTTCCTCACAATCACCACTGAACAGTGATTCAACTCTCCCAACACCGTTTGACATTCACAGTCCCGATCTACGTAGCAGACGATTTTCACTGATGGGTTGAAAAAAAATCGATTAATATTACAATTATTTCAACAGAACACAACAACAATTTACCGTCTTTTGACCTGTGGTGGTTGTAACTGGTAACGAGTGAGCATAAACTTAATATAATAAACAGTATCTTCAAGAAAGAATACATTTTAATTCACATTGACTTATGATCTGATGAGGTTTGAAGAAGTCATCCGACATTTATATACTTAAAAGCCGGAAAATCATCTCCAACCGCTTTTCTTTATCGCGTAATAACTCGAACGTGTTCGCTAATACGAATGTTCAATAATGATTTACTGATCAGAACAATATCACATTCGAAGAACGTTTCCATTTCCACCCCGAGCCAAGATTGTCAGCAGCAGTTTTACACTGATAGCATCGTTTAACAGATAAAAGTCCAATAAGCTGCAATCATTAGGAAGAGCTGATTTTTATCAACTCTTCAGCGAGGTCAGATCTTGCATTGAGTTTATCTTTTGACACGTTCGGTTTACGCGCAAGAAATGAACGTGTCATCGAAGTTGTTTGAAAATTCTATGAAAAACACAAGTCAAGCTCGGAAGAACAAACAGTTAGACCTCAGCTGTAACAAAACAGACAGATCGATAGAAGTTCCAGCGGAATAATGGATTAAAAACAGTTGATAGGGAAATGAAAAAAAGGATGAAATCTCAAAAATCAAAAAAACCTCTAAAAATAAAAAAAAAGTCAAAAATTTCAAAATTTCAAAAATGTCAAAAGTGTCAAAAATTTCAAAAATGACAAAACTGTTACAAACTCCATAATGTCGAAAATGTCAAGAATGACAAAACTGAAAAAAATGTCAATGATGACAAAACTGTCGAAAATTCCAAAATGTCAAAAATGTCAAGAATGTCAAAAATGTCAAGAATGACAAAATTGTCAAAAATGTCAAAAATGTCAAAGATGTCAAAGATTTCAAAAATGTCAAAAATGTCAAAAATGTCAAAAATGTCAAAAATGTCAAAAATGTCAAAAATGTCAAAAAAGTCAAAATGCCAAAAATGTCAAAATGTCAAAAATGTCAAAAATATAGAAAATGTAGAAAATGTCGAAAATGTCGAAAATGTCAAAAATGTCAAAAATGTCAAAAATGTCAAAAATGTCAAAAATGCCAAAAATGTCAAAAATGTCAGAAATGTCAAAAATGTCAAAAATGTTAAAAATGTTAAAAATGTTGAAAATGTCAAAAGTGTCAAAAATATCAAAAATTAAAAAAAAAAGTCAAAAATGTCAAAAATGATAAAAATGTCAAAAAAGTGAAAAATGTCAAAAATGTCAAATATACAAAAAATGTAAAAAAATGTCAAAAATATCAAAAAAAGCAAACATATCGAAAATAGCAAAAACGTCAAATATGTAAAAAATGTCAAGAGGGTCAAAATTCTAAAAATTGTCCAAATTGTCAAAATTGTCAAAATTTTGAAAAGTGTCAAGATTGTAAAAATTGTCAAAATTCTCTATATTGTCAAAATTGTCAAAATTGTCGAAATTGTCAAAATTGTCAAAATTGTCCGAATTGTCAAAATTGTCAAAATTGTCAAAATTGTCAAAATTATCAAAATTGTCAAAATTGACAAAATTATCAAAATTGTCAGAATTGTCAAAATTGTCAAAATTGTCAAATTTGTCAAAATTGTCAAAATTGTCAAAATTGTCAAAATTGTCAAAATTGTCGAAATTGTCAAAATTTTCAAAATTGTCGAAATTGTCAAAATTGTCAAAATTGTCAAAATTGTCAAAATTGTCAAAATTGTCAAAATTGACAAAATTGTCAAAATTGTCAAAATTGTCAAAATTGTCAAAATTGTCAAAATTGTCAAAATTGCCAAAATTGCCTAAATTGTCAAAATTGTCAAAATTGTCAAAATTGTCAAAATTGTCAAAATTGTCAAAATTGTCAAAATTGTCAAAATTGTCAAAATTGTCAAAATTGTCAAAATTGTTAAAATTTTCAAAATTGTCAAAATTGTCAAAATTGTCAAAATTGTCAAAATTGCCAAAATTGTCAAAATTGTCAAAATTGTCAAAATTGTCAAAATTGTCAAAATTGTCAAAATTGTCAAAATTGTCAAAATTGTCAAAATTGTCAAAATTGTCAAAATTGTCAAAATTGTCAAAATTGTCAAAATTGTCAAAATTGTCAAAATTGTCAAAATTGTCAAAATTGTCGAAATTGTCAAAATTGTCAAAATTGTCAAAATTGTCAAAATTTTCCGAATTGTCAAAATTGTCAAAATTATCATAATTGTCAAAATTGTGAAAATAGTCACAATTGTCAAAATTGTCAAAATTGTCAAAATTGTCAAAATTGTCAAAATTGTCAAAATTGTCAAAATTGTCAAAATTGTCAAAATTGTCAAAATTGTCAAAATTGTCAAAATTGTCAAAATTGTCAAAATTGTCAAAATTGTCAAAATTGTCAAAATTGTCAAAATTGTCAAAATTGTCAAAATTGTCAAAATTGTCAAAACTGTCAAAATTGTCAAAATTGTCAAAATTGTCAAAATTGTCAAAATTGTCAAAATTGTCAAAATTGTCAAAATTGTCAAAATTGTCAAAATTGTCAAAATTGTCAAAATTGTCAAAATTGTCAAAATTGTCAAAATTGTCAAAATTGTCGAAATTGTCAATATTGTCAAAATTGCCAAAAAAATTGTCAAAAAAATGTCAAAATTGTCAAAGTTGTCAAAATTGTCAAAATTGTCACAGTTGTCAAAATTGTCAAAATTGTCACAATTGTCATAATTGTCAAAATTGTCAAAATTGTCAAAATTGTCAAAATTGTCAAAATTGTCAAAATTGTCAAAATTATCAAAATTGTCAAAATTGTCAAAATTGTCAAAATTGTCAAAATTGTCAAAATTGTTAAAATTGTTAAAATTGTTAAAATTGTCAAAATTGTCAAAATTGTCAAAATTGTCAAATTGTCAAAATTGTCAAAATTGTCAAAATTGTCAAAATTGTCAAAATTGTCAAAATTTTCAAAATTGTCAAAATTGTCAAAATTGTCAAAATTGTCAAAATTGTCAAAATTGTCAAAATTGTCAAAATTGTCAAAATTGTCAAAATTGTCAAAATTGTCAAAATTGTCAAAATTGTCAAAATTGTCAAAATTGTCAAAATTGTCAAAATTGTCAAAATTGTCAAAATTGTCAAAATTGTCAAAATTGTCAAAATTGTCAAAATTGTCAAAATTGTCAAAATTGTCAAAATTGTCAAAATTTTCAAAATTGTCAAAATTTTCAAAATTGTCATAATTGTCAAAATTCTCAAAATTGTCAAAATTCTCAAAATTGTCAAAATTGTCAAAATTGTCAAAATTTTCGAAATTGTCGAAATTATCAAAATTGTCAAAATTATCAAAATTGTCAAAATTGTCAAAATTTTCCGAATTGTCAAAATTGTCAAAATTGTCATAATTGTCAAAATTGTAAAAATTGTCACAATTGTCAAAATTGTCAAAATTGTCAAAATTGTCAAAATTGTCAAAATTGTCAAAATTGTCAAAATTGTCAAAATTGTCAAAATTGTCAAAATTGTCAAAATTGTCAAAATTGTCAAAATTGTCAAAATTGTCAAAATTGTCAAAATTGTCAAAATTGTCAAAATTGTCAAAATTGTCAAAATTGTCAAAATTGTCAAAATTGTCAAAATTGTCAAAATTGTCAAAATTGTCAAAATTGTCAAAATTGTCAAAATTGTCAAAATTGTCAAAATTGTCAAAATTGTCAAAATTGTCAAAATTGTCAAAATTGTCAAAATTGTCAAAATTGTAAAAATAGTCACAATTGTCAAAATTGTCAAAATTGTCAAAATTGTCAAAATTGTCAAAATTGTCACAATTGTCAAAATTGTCAAAATTGTCAAAATTGTCACAATTGTCAAAGTTGTCAAAATTGTCAAAATTGTCAAAGTTGTCAAAATTGTCAAAATTGTCAAAATTGTCAAAATTGTCAAAATTGTCAAAATTGTCAAAATTTTCAAAATTGTCAAAATTGTCAAAATTGTCAAAATTGTCAAAATTGTCAAAATTATCAAAATTGTCAAAATTGTCAAAATTGTCAAAATTGTCAAAATTGTCAAAATTGTCAAAATTGTCAAAATTGTCAAAATTGTCAAAATTGTCAAAATTGTCAAAATTGTCAAAATTGTCAAAATTGTCAAAATTGTCAAAATTGTCAAAATTGTCAAAATTGTCAAAATTGTCAAAATTGTCAAAATTGTCAAAATTGTCAAAATTGTCAAAATTGTCAAAATTGTCAAAATTGACAAAATTGTCAAAATTGTCAAAATTGTCAAAATTGTCAAAATTGTCAAAATTGTCAAAATTGTCAAAATTGTCAAACTTGTCAAAATTGTCAAAATTGTCAAAATTATCAAAATTGTCAAAATTGTCAAAATTGTTAAAATTGTCAAATTGTCAAATTGTCAAAATTGTCAAAATTGTCAAAATTGTCAAAATTGTCAAAATTGTCAAAATTGTCAAAATTGTCAAAATTGTCAAAATTGTCAAAATTTTCAAAATTGTCAAAATTGTCAAAATTGTTAAAATTGTTAAAATTGTCAAAATTGTCAAAATTTTCAAAATTGACATAATTGTCAAAATTGTCAAAATTGTCAAAATTGTCAAAATTGTCAAAATTGTCAAAATTGTCAAAATTGTCAAAATTGTCAAAATTCTCAAAATTGTCAAAATTGTCAAAATTGTCAAAATTGTCGAAATTGTCGAAATTATCAAAATTGTCAAAATTGTCAAAATTGTCAAAATTTTCCGAATTGTCAAAATTGTCAAAATTGTCAAAATTGTCAAAATTGTCATAATTGTCAAAATTGTAAAAATTGTCAAAATTGTCAAAATTGTCAAAATTGTCAAAATTGTCAAAATTGTCAAAATTGTCACAATTGTCAAAATTGTCACTATTGTCAAAATTGTCAAAATTGTCAAAATTGTCAAAATTGTCAAAATTGTCAAAATTGTCAAAATTGTCAAAATTGTCAAAATTGTCAAAATTGTCAAAATTGTCAAAATTGTCAAAATTGTCAAAATTGTCAAAATTGTCAAAATTGTCAAAATTGTCAAAATTGTCAAAATTGTCAAAATTGTCAAAATTGTCAAAATTGTCAAAATTGTCAAAATTGTCAAAATTTTCAAAATTGTCAAAATTGTCAAACTTGTCGAAATTGTCAATATTGTCAAAATTGTCAAAATAATTGTCAAAAAATGTCAAAATTGTCAAAGTTGTCAAAATTGTCAAAATTGTCAAAATTGTCAAAATTGTCAAAATTGTCAAAATTGTCAAAATTGTCAAAATTGTCAAAATTGTCAAAATTGTCAAAATTTTCAAAATTGTCAAAATTGTCAAAATTGTCAAAATTGTCAAAATTGTCAAAATTGTCAAAATTGTCAAAATTGTCAAAATTGTCAAAATTGTCAAAATTTTCCAAATTGTCAAAATTTTCAAAATTGTAAAAATTGTCATAATTGCCAAAATTGTCAAAATTGTCAAAATTGTCAAAATTGTCAAAAAAATGTCAAAATTGTCAAAATTGTCAAAAGTTGTCAAAATTGTCAAATTGTCAAAATTGTCAAAATTGTCAAAATTGTCAAAATTTTCAAAATTGTCAAAATTGTCAAAATTGTCAAAATTGTCAAAATTGTCAAAATTGTCAAAATTGTCAAAATTGTCAAAATTGTCAAAATTGTCAAAACTGTCAAAATTGTCAAAATTGTCAAAATTGTCAAAATTGTCAAAATTGTCAAAATTATCAAAATTGTCAAAATTGTCAAAATTGTCAAAATTGTCAAAATTGCAGTGATTGAATTTTACTGAGCATGAGTTGATCAACCATCTCTCGCTCAACGCTTTACTCGGAAGCAAAGGTTGCTTTGAGGCAGCGAAAACGACAAAACCGATGATGTATACGCTCTCAACATGGCCGCCTTCATGAAGCAATATACATTCGAGGCAGCGAATCCAAAAAACCAAACGAATGGCTCTCACTCATCTCCTGTCACAACCTTGAGGGAACCGAATTCAAAAGGCAGAGCAAACCCGAGTCTCCTCGTTTGTGCCTGGATCGAATGCGTGAGGTTTTTCTGCTATTGCTATTATTGCACAGCAACCGCACGCAGGCAGCTAGTTTTTTCATTTCTTTTTCTTCCCCCCTCTTTCACCATACGTTGCGGGCCGTGCAACGCAAAAAGTTCGGTTGTTTTTGTTGTTGCCTCAACCTTTGCGGTCGGCTCGAGTTATTCAAATTCAACAACGTAAATGAGTATGTGTGCCTCGTCTTTTTCATGCATCATGTAGCAACCGAACGTTGAGAGAGTTCGTTCGGGCCAGCAAACGGATAGTGTCTCTCAGAGCAGATCCTCCTCATGGGGGGAGGTTTGAATGAATGTATATGTATCGTCTCCTGTATAGCTATGCGAGGCCTCAAAGTGTGTATTTTGAATGCCTCTGATGAGAAAATTGGTGAGGATTTCAATCACTGCAAAATTGTCAAAATTTTCAAAATTGTCATAATTGTCAAAATTGTCAAAATTGTCAAAATTGTCAAAATTCTCAAAATTGTCAAAATTGTCAAAATTGTCAAAATTGTCAAAATTGTCAAAATTGTCGAAATTGTCGAAATTATCAAAATTGTCAAAATTGTCAAAATTGTCAAAATTTTCCGAATTGTCAAAATTGTCAAAATTGTCAAAATGGTCAAAATTGTCATAATTGTCAAAATTGTAAAAATTGTCACAATTGTCAAAATTGTCAAAATTGTCAAAATTGTCAAAATTGTCAAAATTGTCAAAATTGTCAAAATTGTCAAAATTGTCAAAATTGTGAAAATTGTCAAAATTGTCAAAATTGTCAAAATTGTCAAAATTGTCAAAATTGTCAAAATTGTCAAAATTGTCAAAATTGTCAAAATTGTCAAAATTGTCAAAATTGTCAAAATTGTCAAAATTGTCAAAATTGTCAAAATTGTCAAAATTGTCACAATTGTCAAAATTGTCAAAATTGTCAAAATTGTCAAAATTGTCAAAATTGTCAAAATTGTCAAAATTGTCAAAATTGTCAAAATTGTAAAAATGGTCAAAATGGTCAAAATTGTAAAAATTGTCAAAATTGTCAAAATTGTCAAAATTTTCAAAATTTTCAAAATTTTTAAAATTGTCAAAATTGTCATAATTGTCAAAATTGTCAAAATTGTCAAAATTGTCAAAATTGTCAAAATGGTCAAAATTGTCAAAATTGTCAAAACGGTCAATATTGTCAAAATTGTCAAAATTGTCAAAATTGTCAAAATTGTCAAAGTTGTCAAAATTGTCAAAATTGTCAAAATTGTCAAAATTGTCAAAATTGTCAAAATTGTCAAAATTGTCAAAATTGTCAAAATTGTCAAAATTGTCAAAATTGTCAAAATTATAAAAATTGTCAAAATTGTCAAATTGTAAAAATTGTCAAAATTGTAAAATTATAACAGTTGTCAAAATTAGCTTAGCTTAGCTTGATTGACTACTCACATCCACCTGAACTATGAAACCCGAAATGCGTGAACTTCTATGTTTACAATACTAAGTTTTTTCTAGTCATAAAGTGATTGCATTATCGGAATTATATTACTTTAGCTGCATTTAGAGCTCCATCGTTGCAGGCGTGGCTCAGTAGATCGAATTCCACATCGCCAATGGTTGCTACTCCGTGATTGACCGAGGCCATCAATTTTGTCCAGAGGTCAAAAGAATGGTATCTGGGATTGACAGCACATTCACAATGAACAAAACTGATGCTCTCTCTTTCACATCAATAACGGCGCCGGCCACGTCCTAGTAGTCAATAGATAGGATGGAAAATAGAGAAAAGGATGAAAGAACAACGTTGTGCTTAAGGACCGAGGTTACCTCTGCATCCTAGCAAAAAAATATTTGTTGGAGATGGGGTAAAAGGATTCAATTGGGAGACACTTTTGACTAGTGTTTTGTTACATCCTACATTTTCTTATATACTATTTCATAGTAAAATTCCGTTATAAAAAAGTTTCTTTCGATTTTTCTCAAACATTTTTACTTTAAATAATAATTTCAAAACTAAAAAAAAATCGATATGAAATTTTTGAAGCGCGTCAGGAGTGAAAAAAATTGTTTTATTAGTTTTTTTATATGAATTTTGCCTTTAGCTTTATATTTGAAACGATATAAAAAGTTACGATTTTTGAACATAGTTTTTATTTTTTCGTTTCAACTCATAAATTTCGTGTTCTTAGTTTATGCATTTGTTAGTTTTTAATTTTTCCAACAATAGCAGCAACATCTTTTGATAATTTTCTTCCAGAAACCTTTTACTTATTTAGAATTTATCTGACAATAACAAAACACCATAGATAGAATCAGGCCAGAATATAATGGGATGCACATTTTCGTTTAAAAAGAGAAGTCTGGAAAATCAGCAACAGCCAAGAAAGTGAAGCTAACAATCTTTCAATATAAAAATGAATAAGGTAGTTTAAAATTATAACAGTTGTCAAAATTGTCAAAATAGTCAAAATTGTCAAAATTTTCAAAAAGCTTTAAATAACCAAAATGACAAAAAATAGGAAATCATACAAATACAAATTTTTTAATATGGCCCGTAATTAACTTAAATTTGGTATGTGATGGAAATGCTTTTTAATGAATTTCTCCTTGCTTATTTTAAACATCAAGTAATGCAATTTTCAACTAACCACTTTTTTCAAAATAATAAATGAATTTGACTTTTGCCATTTTTCTTCATATGTCTTCATAAAAAAATATCTCACACATACATCGAAGTTTTAAGAATGCCATGGCTCGATTGTTTTTAATTTCTAAAATATTTTTTGTAAATATATAACTCAAAAATATCCATGCTATTCCAAGATTATTTTGATTCTAATGAATATTGTTCAAACAACACAACGCATTAAATTGGTCAAACGACCGAACTTGTTTAGAAATTTATTGCACCAATGAATGAAACACTTTTTGGATTGCGAAAAAATAACATTTATTTAAAATTTAATTAACTTACTTTAAAACAACATTATTCAATGAAAGAACTTCCCAAACTCCGTTGGTGTGCAACGGTCAAATCAAATTGGTCCAACAAAAAATCGAGCTTACGTCGCTCATCCCAATCCTCCCAGCAGGCCTCCCAAAACTCCGCCTAAACCTGCCGCAGCTCCTCCTCCTGCTGCTCCACCAGCAGCAGCCGGAGCTCCTGCTGCACCACCCAATAGTCCCGTAAGGTCCAGTCCCAGTGCGTTTTTGAGTAGTTTCAGTACCACCTGGATAATACTTTCCAGCAGACCGAGCTTCTTGGCTAACTCATCCATGCTCTGACCAGTAGCATCCATCATGTTAGCTCCGTTCAGTAATGGCCCAACCAGCGAGTTAACCGTATCGACGAGATCTTTAAGCGGTGGGTAAACATTCTTGAGACCGTTATTGAGCACACCAACCGTTTGCTCCAAGCCGGTTCTGTTGAGCAGCTTCAGTAGTTCCGAATCCGGTCCCCCTATGATGATGTCCGTTCGGTTGAAAATGATAGTTCCTGCACCATCTGGGGAGAACAATATTTAAATTTCAGTTTGATGAAGTTTAAAAAAAGTTGATAACTCACCCCCACCGGACATGGAATCGGTCCCGTTTGTGCCACTTGTACCGTTCATTCCGTTGGAGTCATTCATATCACCGGAGCCATCCATGCTGCCCATCGATCCATCGCCAGTTCCGTTTGTATTGGAGTCTCCTGAGCCTGAACCCGAGTTCAATGTTATGTTAGCTCCCGGAACGAAAACGGGAACGGCAATCAGTTCCGTTTGATTGTTCACCATACCGATTGGACCGATCACGGTACAGAAAGTTTCGTTGCAGTGCATCTGCACAAACGGGATACAAGTTTCATTCCTTCTATCAAACAGTTGACCCTTTGGGCACTGGTGGAGGTTGTACCTAAAATAACAGTATTGGTTCACTTTTTATTCTAAGCCTAGAATATATAGAAATTTCAAACATTTGGTGACATACGCATACATAGTGACGGAAGGTGGATTCATATGACAAAAGTTTAAGTAAATGTCGTTAAAAAGTACATATAAAAAAGTTGTACCTCCTGCAATCCTGAGCAGCCTCCACCTTACTTCCTTATTTCCGTAAATGCTGAGGAAACTCATAGAATATCGATTCTACGTCATCAAAGTGATTCTTATGGCTACGAAAATGCTCTGAACTGTGTTCTGGAAAATGACTTCCAGTAGTCCCTGTAGTATCGTAGCTTATTGTCATATGGTATTTCATACCATATTGCCCTTTCTTATTATGCATGAAAATGTGCAGACAAGTATGCCATGCAAACTAATGTATCATGAGCCAGGAAGATACATTCGTTGCTGAACAACCAACAGTAGTAGACGTCATGTGCATTAGCTCCGTGTACAACACTATAGTCCCGAAAACTCCCTAGCCGAAGAGGGAGAAAGAGCCGCCGCCATAGTAGATATCCGATTATTATATGATAAAGCTTAGTTCTTTTAGAAATGGGACAGTTACGAATGCCTGTATCTTAAAAACCATTCGTTTGAACGAAATACTTTCTCTGAAGAAAATGAAGGTAATGTTATGATCTTTCATGAAAAAATTTGAAAAAAAATATTTACCGTTTTTTGTTAAAGAAATTTCTACTTTTTTCTTGGTATCTCCTATTGGCCGGCGCACACTTTTTTCAGTCATGGTATTGATCAGTTTCTTCAACTTATACTTCGTAAAATCTATATTTTAGGTGGCTTCACCCTCCTTCTTCAATTTCTGATACTTTTCGGTCCAAAACTTCTTTTTTAAAAGAAACTGGAAGCATTTTAGTGGAAACAGTTGTTTCGAAATGAACAAGTTTGATTATATTTTTGATCACTTTTTTGAACGTTTTTTTTTTGGTACCGGTTTAACAGATTAAGAGCTTTGGAACTTTCAAAAAATGATTTTTTGAGGTTGGATTTCAATGAGTCATCACTAGGCAACACTTTCAGCTTATCGGAGAAAATTGTTTTGGACATATCAGCGATCTACCCTTAGTTTTTCGTTTATTGAAAATAAAAAATGCTGGTATGAGACTTGACTTCCTTGATGACCCTTAACCGTTGTTGTCGATCATGTGCTTCACTCCAATGCTTGATTTGAACTTTGTGGACATTATTGAAAGTGTTTGCATACTTATCCACCAAAAAAACTCAGTAATTCTTTGAATAATCAACGGTTTTGTCAGCTATCAATTTGATAATGACGAATTTCAAAGGAAACTGTGCAAAATTATTTTTTTCTTTTTCTCTTGCATCGCACATATCTCAAAAACGCGTAAATTTTAAATTTTGAAAAAAATAGGTCGAATAGTTCTTATAACAGGCAACAAAATGCAGTCAAAATTTTTAATATCCAATAACTAGTTAACGAGCTATTAGCAAATGAAAGTGTCCCATTTCTAAAAGAACTAAGCTTTATTTCTCGCCGCCTTAGTGGTGCAAGGACTAATGCAAGAATGCCGCTGAAAGACCGAGCAGGTCAGCTGCTGACAGATCGAACAGATCAGCTCAAGCGTTGGACTGAGCATTTTGAACAACTTTTCCGAGTTACAAATAGCAATGGCCAACAGAACCCGCAGCTCGAGGCGCCCACAGTAAGTCGCATTAATGGCGTCAACTCGGAAGAGCCCTCGCTGGCTGAAATAGAAGCGGCAATCAAGGACATGAAATCCAACAAAGCTCAAAGCCGACCCTGCATTGTCAGCACAAATGTTGCACCGTCTTTTCGCTAACATTTGGGATACTGCAACATTCCCGGCCGACTGGATGCAGGGTATCCTTGTAAAGGTCCCGAAGAAAGGTGACCTGACCGAGTGCGGTAACTGGCGTGGCATAACTTTGATCTGTACAACCCTCAAAGTAGTCTGCAAAGTGATCCTGAAAAGGATCCAGGAGAAAATCGACGCTACACTCCGACGGCAACAAGCTGGATTCCGATCCGGACGATCATGTGTGGACCACATCACAACGCTACGAATAATACTGGAACAAATCAACGAATTCCAGGACTCTCTTCTGCTGGTGTTCGTTGATTTCGAAACAGCATTTGACCGACTGAACCACGAAAACATCTGGGCTGCTTTAAGACAACGAGGGGTCCCAGAGAAACTAGTCCATCTCATCGAAGCACAGTATGAGGCATTTTCGTGCAAAGTCTTGCACGACGGTGTCTTGTCCAAACCTATCCCGGTAACTGCTGGAGTGAGACAAGGATGTATTTTGTCACCGCTGCTTTTTCTCATCGTAATGGATGAGATCTTGACTGGATCGATTGACTGTAGACCAAACCGAGGATTACCGTGGAATCAATCAATGGAGCAACTGAACGACCTTGACCTGGCATGCAGACATGCAGAGCAAACTTGATGACCTCACCGAAAGCCCCAAGGCAGCAGGTCTCAAAATCAATGTCGGAAAGACCAAGTCGATGGAAATCAACACAGAAAATCGTTCCAATTTTGTGGTAGCTGGACAACAGGTTGAGAAAGTGGAGTGCTTCCAGTATCTTGGTAGCCAGATTACGCCTGATGATGGTACCAAGAAGGACATCGAAACCCGGATCAGAAAAGCCCGATTTGCGTTTGCGAGTCTCCGAAACATCTGGCGTTCACGTCAGATATCTACGAACGAAAATTCGAATCTTCAACTGAAACGTCAAATCCGTATTGCTTTACGGGTGCGAACACATATGCGGTAACGACACGAAAACTGCAAGTATTTGTAAACTGCTGCCTGCGGAATATCATCCGCGCTTGGTTTCGTGGCAACTGGAACTACATCGCCGGTGTCATCAAAGGGCGCTTGAAATCTAGATTCGGGAACGTATGTGAAGATGGATTGGGCACACGCAGCGAAAAGATGAGAACGAGATTTGCAGAGAGGCGCTAGAATGGAATCCAGAAGGACATCGAACAAGAGGCAGACCCAGAAACTCGTGGCGGCGAAGCCTAGCCGCCGAAATCAGAACTGTCGACGAGAATCTTGACTGGGACCAGGTGAAGACGCTGGCTCCGGATCGTCAACAGTGGAGGTTTTTTACCACGGCCCTATGCACCAGTGGATCGGCGCGGATACATTAAGTAAGTAAGTATTTTATATTCATATTAATTGGCAACCCACGTGTTTTTCTTTTACACACAGAGCACTTGAATTCGCTTCAAAAATTCAAAAATTCTGAACCAAAGGATAAAAAAATCGAGATTGCATCTAACACAAGAAGGTATTTACTTACTTTCCATTTGAGCAACTGTAGAAGCGGGATCTATCACGAGGATCCGGAATGAATCCTTCGAATTCACACAAACCATCATCAGCTAACAAGCTCGTTAACCGGCGCATCAGCGGAAAAGTGCCATTTCCACACTTGTTATCGACATCGTCGTGGTCCAGTTCAATAGTGGCCCCGAAAATATTATTCAACTTGATAAAATCGGATGCCACCCTCAAATGAACATCACATAGGGGACAAGTCTGAAATTATATACATTAATAAAACAAAAACATGTACTCAAAAATATACAAATCTACCAAGGGAGCAGGAAATGGAACATCGGCAAGTATTTTTTGAGCTTGCAGACCGCTGCTGAGCAAATCCTGAACCGTTGCCTTCGGAGGGATGCTGTTATCTTCCTGCGGGCAACTGATGAGATCGATCAGCTCGTTGAGGGTTTCGATGACACACGGTTCTAGCTTGGGATTTTCGATCTTGACCGCGATGATGTAACCGTTGCCCAGTTGCTTTCGTAGCAGCTGCAAAATGCTGTTGTAGGCCATCTAGAAATTAACACATTTTTTTTAATTAAAGATTATTCAACCATAAATTTAATGTAATTCACAATAAAAGTTGTTATCTGATTTCTTGGAATAATATCGTAAGTATCGTTTCGCGACCGCACGTCGGAAACCGTCAAAGAGTCTACTGATTTTTTTAGAAGCGTGTATAGTCTTCAATCTCCAAACTGTGCTGATATCTACTTTGATACTCTACCAATTTATGACATTAGATTGCCACCGTCTCATTTAACAGGCCAGGAGATTTTCAATGTTTTAAGTAACCTAGATCCGTTGAAAGGACCCGATCCGGATGGAATTCCATCGTCGTTGGCAACAAAACTCGCTGCTTCTCTTGCCACTCCGCTCAGTATGATATTCAACCGATCGATTTCGGAATGTGTTTTTCCAAGCCTTTGGAAAATGGCTGCAATATATCCAACTCATAAGTCTGGAAACGCTCACCGTGTTGAGAACTACCGACCAATATCAATTCTTTGCTTTTTTTCCAAAGTTCTTGAAGTGTTGGTATATGAAAGGTTTTATTCTCCGATACTAAGGCCGGAACAAATTTCAAATCCTTCTTTTGTCACTAGGGGTTGGAACATCGCAAGAGGGGGGGAAAATAAAAAATAATGCGAAAAACAAATAAATTGGAATAAATTGCACGGAATTTTGTATGCAACCAAATTGCATACTATATCGTTGCACAAAACTTATAAATCAAGTAATTTTTTATCGAATAATTCAATCAAATCAAAGAAAACAAAAGGTGAAATAACTTCCGTCTTCTTAAATTTGTTTTTTGGTCTTTTAATCTTTCAGATATTGGAATTTTCTATCGAAATGTACATAAATTACTTCAAACTTTATTTATTTCCCCCTTCGGGATTTTTAAAATTTCGAAGGGGGGGGGGGGGGGGGGGGGGTGACAAAAGAAGAAATTGAAATTTGTTCCAGCCTTATTTTACTCCGATAATTACCGAATTCCAGCACGGTTTCGTTAAAAAAAAGATCGACTGTGACAAACCTGATGAGCTATGTTAATGAATTACACACCGCAAATGATAAAAAACTGCAAGTGAATTTCGTATACATCGACTTTGCCAAAGCCTTCGACACTGTACCCCACAGCATTGCGGTGATGAAACTAGAGCGCTATGGTTTTCGTACATTGGCAACCAGATGGCTGCACTCGTACCTCATGAATCGCCGAGGCTTCATAAACATCCGGTGTTCGATATGCCGTCTGGAGTCCCACAAGGAAGGCATTTAGGCCCGCTAATCTTTGTGCAAAAAGCACTTGGCAACCCGTCTTAAGTCATCAAAGCTTCTGTATGCTGATGACCTGAAATTCTACAGAGCAATTGACTCAATTGTGGACTGCGCTGCGCTTTCAGAGGATATAGAAAAGTTATTGCTCTGGTATGAAACAAATGGAATGAAAGTGAATGCCGAAAAGTGTAAATGTATAAGCTTTTTCTGAACCAGAGCTTCAGTTGCCTTCGACTACTCGTTCCGCGACTCTACACTAAAAAGAACAACCGTGATAAAAGATCTTGGAGTAACATTTGATCAAAAGCTCTCTTTCGCTCAGCATATGGCAACAACAACAGCAAAGGCTTACGCTTTATTCGGATTCCATCGTCGAAATACTTCGAGTTTTAAAGACCCTTTTTCTCTAAAGACTGTGTTCTGCTCGCTCGTGCGCAGTGTTTTGGAATACGCCGCACCAGTTTGGACACCTTATCATTCCGTTCACATTGAAAGAATTGAGAGGGTCCAGAAAAGATTTCTCCGCTTCGCATTGCGTCATCTGCCTTGGCGAGATTCCGTTCGATTGCCTCCGTAATTCGATAGATGTGGTCTATTATCATGGACGTCGTTGAACCAAAGGAAAACTTATCAACAACGAATGTTCGTCAATGATATCATTAGGAATGCTATCGATTGTTCACAACTTCTTCACTCTTTGAACCTACACGCTCCAGCTCGACAACTACGTTACCAGACTCTTTTCTGGCTACCAAGAAACAGAACAGTATTCGGCCAAAATCATCCACTTCAACGATGCTGCCAAGTTTTCAATGATGTTTCTTATTTGTTCGACTTCAATGTATCCAAAGCTAAATTTAAATGTTTGATTCGTGATGTAACCTTATTTTAAGCCAACTTTATAACCAAATTTAAGATCAAGTAAATACTCATGGTCTGTATGATAACACAGTCAAAGACATCAAATAAATAAAAAAAAGATACTATGAGAAATGAATTGAACAGTAAACAGTGATATTCGAAGTAGTCAAGGGAGATGTGAGGGCTGCTCTGGGGAACTCAGCGGACGGTCTGGTCACTTCAACAGTTATTTGAAAATATTACATTTTCATTCGAAAACTACTCAAATATCTAGGTGTGTTTTCAATGACAAGGAACATACCATTTTTTAAACTCAATTTACCGTTTAGTAGTCGACATATTAAATAAAAACACAAGTTTTATATTCATCTAAAAATTCCGTTAGTTTTGTTTTTCCAACTACAGAACTTCAGAGATTTACCGTTCACGATTAATCGATGAAATGCGAAAAAAATCACACATTCAATTGCAAATAACTTATCACAGTCAACTCGTATCGCGTCACAATCTTCTACAAACTTGTTTGAACTACAATTCCTGAAATTCTGAGCTTTCCAGTGTACTGTGCAAGTGTATTAGCTTTTATAGAATGAGAACCTCCGTGGTGTTCGAATACGCTTTTGGTGGCACTCCGCTTGAAAGAGTTGTCACCATTAAGGATCTAGGAGTAACCTTTGATCAGAAGCTCTCGTTTAATCAGCACATCGCGACAACAACAGCTAAGGCCTTTGCTATGCTTGGATTCCTGCGACGAAATACTTTGAGCTTTGAGGACCCATACGCTCTCAAGACAGTGTTCTGCTCTTTAGTACGAAGTGTCTTGGAATATGCGGCACCAGTTTGGGCACACTGTTCATATCGAACGAATTCAGAAAAAATTTCTTCGTTATGCACTGCGTCGTCTGCCCTGGCGAGACCCCGTAAGGCTACCGCCTTACCCACAAAGGTGCGCACTTCTGTCTATATCGTCCCTGAGTCAAAGAAGAGCGTATTTGCAGGGAATATTTGTATACGATATCCTGACGAACACTGTTGACTGTCCACAATTGCTACAAAGCTTGAGTTTGCACGCCCTAGCACGTCGTTTGCGCAACCAAACCACCTTCTGGCTACCTAGAAGCAGAACAGTTTTTGGACAAAACCACCCGCTTAATCGATGTTGTCCGGTCTTCAACGATGTGTCATACTTGTTTGACTTCAATGTATCAAAATCAATGTTTAAATGTGCAATCAAGGTTGCGGATCTTCGTTCAGAATGATTTTTTCTCCCCATCCTAGTCAGTCACCAATGATTTTACTCCTCAACATAGAAACGCTGTTTTCCTTACAAAAGACGCTTTTCAGTATCGAACGACGCATACCTAGTTTGTTTTTCTTCCCCTCTCTAGTGATCAGTTACTTTCTGAGTTACTATCGGTAACCATCAAACAATCATCATTCGCTCTTGATGAAAACACTCGACTCGCTGACGATCATGCTTCGCCACGAATGCTTCATGAAGCATAATGATTCAATTCTAGGAACACAAGAGGTGGCCAAAAACTAAATCTAGGCCAATATTGGTTTATTTTTCTCTTAAGTTGTGTCAATTGTATGGGCCTTAGTCGTTATCTCGGGAATTGTCCTCCTAGTAGCATTCTTCCTTAAGGGTCTGAGTCGGGGTATGAATCAACAACATCGTCATCAACTCGCGCCGAATCAATTCTGAACGAATTGAAAATAATGTAGTAAAAATCTTCCCATACAAATTTGGGCCAGTCTTCTGTACATCACTTGACACGGAGGAGAGGGGATGAATACCACGAGAGTGTTGAAATCCCAGAAAACAAAAAAAAAACAAACAAACATCGGTACATCGTTCCGATGGCCCTGCGCCTATTCTCACCTGATCCACTCCATCAACGGTCGGATCGCATTGTAGGAAAATTCCCCGGAAGGAGCTCTTCTTCAGCTGCTGCTGCACCACGCTGACAAGTGCATTCCGTCCATGTTCGGTTTTGATGAAATTTCCAAAATACTGACAAGCCGTGGTGCCCTCGTACAGTGCGAACAGATTGTTGATCCTTCCACAAGTGTTCAACGGTGAATCCTGCCCATCACTACATCCCAGCACAGCTTCCACCGGAAACACATTGAACAGACACTCGCGCAACACTCGACAATCGCGGATCCGGTTCGGATTTTCAATTTGACACACAAGATTGGCCTGCTGAGATGCCACCAGCTGCACTGAAGTTGGTGACAAAAAACAAACCGCCAAACAAATCAGTCGCAAACAACCGAAATCCATGGTTGCACATTATGCACTAAAGCTGCATCCGGCTTCCGTGGTCCTATTTGTTGGTTTAATAAATTGGGCAGTGGAGTTGCATTGTGCAATTGCAAAAAATGCAGAAATAACCGTATCTCTACGGAATGATTGCGAATTCCGGACATTCTAGCTAGGGCAATGTGGCACGTACAAAAGTGCATATGCCAAAAGAAAATAGATTTTGTTGCTTGATGCAATTTCCTTGCAGCCCAATTTGGACGGGTAGCAAACAAAAGCAATGCAGTTGCATGCAGGCGATATGGGCACTGAAATGTTTTGAAAATGAAAGCTAGACGAGCAGTCCCTTGAATTTATGACACACTTCTGGACGTTCGATACGTAAGTATAATAGAAGTTGACCTAAATTTAAATGTTATTGAGAAAATCCTTTTTCAAATAAATACAAGCTAGGAAATAGGAGTCAGAGTAAGGATACTTGATGCTGGGTTGAAGAGACAAAAGTAAACATAAAGAGGTGTCATCTGATCCAATAGAAATAATGTATATGTTTGCCAAAACTGAAAAAAATATTTAACAAAATTACACAAAATCGCAGAAAATAGAAAAAGTGGCAATAATGCCAAAAAGACGAAGTAAAACGATAAAAGAGCCAAAAACTACAGAAATGGCAAAATTGACAAAAATACGAAACATGACAAAAATCAATTAAAATGTCATAACATGACAAAAATGAAAGAATAACAAAAAGACAAAAGTGACAAATGACAAAAAAATCAAAAATGACAAATGACAAAAATTACAGAATTTTATAAATTCAAAAAAGGGACAAAAAAAATACAAAAATGACATTAAAAAAAATTTCAAAATAACAGATATGGGTAAAAGACAAAAAAGACAAATCGACAAGAATGTTATAAAATCATCACCAAAAAGACAAAAATACAAAACTGACAAAAATTATGAAAATTACACAAAAGAAAAAAAAACTTATAAAAATGAAAAAAATGAAAAAAAATCGAAATGACAAGAATGACAAAAATTCACATTTTCACAAATAGCGGAACAACTAAGAATTAAAATGACAACGGGTCCGTTCAATGCCCAACAGTAAAACGATTTTGAAAAGCTCTGAAAACCAAATGATATCTAGATATCTGTAAACTTACAGAGTTGAGAAGCTAGTTTTTTTTCTCTGTTAGTCAAAATCACAGACCGATTGTATTTTAAAATGTGACATATTTCTATATATTGATCAGTATTGTCCTAAATATTTGACAAAAAAAATCTTCCGAATAGAATCTGCGTTCAAAAGTGTCACAGATTTTATCATAGATTTTTGGAATGAAAAAAAGAATGTATGCAAGCCAAAGGAACTATTATTTAAAGTTCTGATTTGTTGGTTTTAACTCAATCGATATTAAATGAAATTCGGCATTTTGGCATGATTAAAGATCATAAGTTATTCGATTCAAATTAAAATTTTCAGTAAATTGTCGGAATTGAGTTGTTGAAACCTTTGAATAATTTTTAGACTCGTGATAGAAACAGTATTCAAGTTAAGTCTACAATTGTCATAAATAAAAGCTTTAAATTTATTATATCAAGAAAAATTACTATGTATTTTTTATGCTCTTTCACGGAATTAACAGTAACTATTTTGTGCACTATAGAAGACAATTTTAATAAGTCAAGAATCGTGTTTACCAAAATAAGATTGACGGTTTGTTATTACATTTTTTGTTTTCAATGCTAAGTACATATTTGTCCTGGAAAATGTATAATTTTTAAATTTTATTCTTGGGGTTTCAAGCAATTTGATTTTGAATGAATTTTGAGTTTTGTCTTACTACATTTGGTGGTTATGCGTTGGCTTTTCGCTCTTCTCAAGTCAATTATAACAATTTATAAATGTGCTTCATTGAACGTTTCAAATTAAACTAAAACAAAATTTCAAAAGCTTATGCAACGATGCCAATTAGCATTCTTTCTAATGAAATTTCAAAAATTCACTCAGGGGGGCGTTGAGCTCGAAAATTTAGCAAAAGGGGGCGGTGAAGGAAAGAAGTTTGAAAACCACTGTGATCGATCTCGGTACTATTGGTCACCCTGATGCGATACTTAAACGCCTTAAAGTATAGTATCCAGCGGAACCCTTAAACCTTTGCCATAATGTTGCCAAATTGTTCGTTCTATTGTTAAGTGTGTGTATTGTTTTAATTCGCGGGAAAAGTTTAAATTTTAAATGGAGACGAAATAAAATTTTTCTTTTTCTGTTAACAGTTCACCGAACAAGAAGTGTTTTTTTGTATCTCCGGAAAGGTCTGACACAACATTTGGTGCCGTGACCAGGATGGGAAAGCTTTCGCCAAGATTTCGTTACTCTTGCAGCGTTAAGCTACCCCATCCTGTAACCTAACCTAGTATCGATCACGATCACATCCGACGATAAGCCGCCGTTACTATCGAAGCTTCAACAGACTGGAACCAACAACAGTTGACCCGTTTGGCGTACCGAAACTCATCAGCAACCTGCCTGAACCCAATTTCGGTTTCGAAGAGTCCCTAGCCACCTCATCATCAACTGATCCCGCCTATAAAAATGAAAATAAAGAAACCCGGATGGATTGCACTGGTATTCAGGTCCAATACCAGCCATCCGGGCATCATCTGCTGTGCTGGATATCCGACCAGCACACGCTACGAATGATCCAAGGATCTGACAGTCCCGTATCCCAGTGAGCCAGAGTCCAATGTTACCCGAACCTTACCAACCAGAATGCTAGAAGGTTATTTTGTCCCTGCGATCCGGATGGATGGTACTTGCGTTGTTGATTCAGCATCAGCCATCCGGGTGTCTGCAGTACTGACTGCCCGGCCAGTACTTGTCCCGAAAATCAAACCTAGCATCTCGGCCTGTTGTCCCGATGTAAGCCGAAACCAAATTCCAGTAGCTGATGATTCGATGTGGGGTGTACGTCCCAACCAGTTTCACCAGAAGTCTTCAATTTCGTGTGATCTTATCCAACTAATGCAGATGTTTAGATAAACACTTGGTTAAAAATAAAGCTAGGGTAACTAGTGATAAAACAGTCGTTTTAGGTGGCCGGTATGATCGATCTCGGTACTGTTGGTCACCCTGATGCGATACTTAAACGCCTTAAAGTATAGTATCCAGCGGAACCCTTAAACCTTTGCCATAATGTTGCCAAATTGTTTGTTCTATTGTGAAGTGTGTGTATTGTTTTAATTCGCGGGAAAAGTTTAAATTTTAAATGGAGACGAAATAAAATTTTTCTTTTTCTGTTAACAGTTCACCGAACAAGAAGTGTTTTTTTGTATCTCCGGAAAGGTCTGACACAACACACTGATTTAGACACACACACACCCTAAATACCGTTTTTAAGTTCTTAAATGTTTATAAAATACAACAAAAAAAAAACAAAAATTTAAAAAAATATATTAAGGACTAAGGACCTCAAAAATGACAAAAATGATGAAAATTTCATAAAATTGAAAAAACAAATATGTACAAACAAAAAACTAAAAATGACGAAAAATAACTGAAAAATGATGAAAAATGACAAAAATAGCAAATATGGCCAAAAAACAAACATTAATAATAAAACTTGAGTAGTGCATCAAAAATATGATAAGAAAATATAGAAAAATGACTAAAAATGATCAAAAATTGACTACAATTTATGTTAATAATAGTAATGATAGTTTTTTTTGCAGTAATAAGTGAAAAAAAAATTGAGGAAAAATCCGTTCAATGTGGGCAATTTTGGCAACACAAAATGTTCGGGCGTGTTGCCAAAATCGAACGAGGTCTGTTTATATAAATGAATTTCTGTCTGCCTCTGTCTGTCTGTCTGTTCCCTATACATATTACCATTCTTCTTACCGATGAAGAAAGTACTCTCATGACACAGAATTAAATAGAAGCAAGAAGTCTAATTGCACCTACGCAACGTATATTCGATTCCCAAATCAGGTCGGTTGATGTAGGAGAATAAAAACTTTGAGAATTCCCTCATAACATTACACTTAACGTCTAGTTGGCACTTCAGGAACAAGGCGCTGCATGCGCATCACCAGCTAGATCCTCTTCCTCGGGCATTCTTTCAAATACTACATTTTCCTTAATAACACGTAGAAACTACTTCTCCATGCAGCTGCTAAATTTGTTGATGGCAACCGGTACTTTGTTTACATTCGATTCAGCCCACTCTTCCAACGCATATCACTCTGCTGACAGCTCGTAAACTCTCACCAACATCAACAAGGTTGCTGTGATTTCTAATGATCGAACGATGTTTGGTTGCATGCAGTTGACCTGATCCAAATCACGTACACAGCTGTTCGAAAGATTTTTATACGCACACCATAGGTTGTTGTCGTCTTGTTGATAGAGAGCTTTAAAGCTCACATGCAATTGACCTCCTCAAACTTCCTAAACATCGCATGCACATCACCAAGTGACACGATAAGTATGTGATTTCCAGCCAGCATATAAAGGGCTCTCTAGGAGAACCCTTTATGCTTGCGCCGGCTCCGGTTGAAGTGTGTATGTTTTTCTCCGTTTTCTTGGTCGAGGTCGCTGATCTGAGTCGAAATGTTTTAAGGTTATGATATGAAGTGAACCGTATTTTGGAGATTATTACCTGGTAGAGCAAGCTACGGTTATCTCGTTCTTGTGTTCCTATTCAGGTGATTGATCCGAAGTTCACACTGATTAAAAACTTCCGTTTTATGGTTGACGAATTATTCTGTTCATTTGTTAACTTTTCGCGCGGAGTGGTACCGGAGTTTTTGAAGTTCGTTATTAAGTTCGAGTGATCACTTGTGAGGTCACGAATATAAATGACCTTCCTTTCCGGGATGTAGGTGCTACAATACAGTGTTGCCGGCTTCGTAATTCTAAGTTTCGAACATCACCTTCAGGCCGCTTCACCCTTTCTGGGTAGTTTAGAATTTTTATCTCCGTTTTGGTACTGTTGCACGTTCAAATGTTTTATCGATGATGTATTTTTTCCATGTGATCATAGTGTTTCTCCATTACCGGTAATATACACTCGGAAACAACTGAACCGATATGCGTGAAACTTGGCAGGTGGAGGCCGGAGAAGGTGGGAGGGGGCCTCCCGAACAAAAGACTTGCAAAATTTGAGAATCGATCAAGCAAATGGAACCAAATTTGGCATGGGAGAGTATTTTGATAAGAGTTTTATTTTTACGATAATTTGAGATCCATCTTTTTTTCCAGTAGAGAGATACGAAAGGGAGATGGGGGCTCTCTTACAATTGTTTACGTAACTAGAAAACTATTCAAGCAAATGGAACCAGTCCCCTTCCAGTGAGGACATATACAGATGAAGGGGGGCTTTTATATAATGTTTTTCATAACTCGAAAACTATTCAAGCAAATGGAACCAAAATTTGTATGGAAGTATATCTGAATCAGGGCTCGGAATCGTCGAAAGGAAAGAATGAAATTTCCCTTTATTCGTTTCATTTCAGAAAATTTCAATTTCGAGGAGTTTTCTTTCATTACTCGAATGAAAGTGAATCCCCTCATGTTCACTGCTCGTGTGAAAGAAAGGAATTCAAAAGTCAGCAAAAGAGAGTTCAATGATGCCTTGAACTGCCCGCAATCAGTGTCTCCTTTTTCGTCGACAAACGAGACTTTCAATGCAGCAAAACAGGAAGCAAATGGCATACACACACACAGCTCTTGTGGGCAACAGATTTTTTTGTGTACGCCCCGTGCAATTGTTGGTATTTTTTGTTGGTGCGTTTACCGGCTGTGCCGGCCCAGCGCCTGGCACCTCGTGCGTCATCAAGCAATTGTTGGTGTCGTTGGTGTACTGTACTCCTTGGGCGCCAGCAAATTCAAGGTCTTTAGATACACTAGGTTCTCCGACTTTAACAGTAAGTAGGCGAGGAGTGAGCGGGGCTCTCAATGAGTTTGTTTATTTTTTGCTCAGCTTTTCTGTGGTTTGTTGGTAAACAAACTTCATGAGTTCCGCATAGTTGCATAGCCTACATAGCCAAAATGGCTGAATCGGGAATTCGATATTCGGTAACACCTCCTGTATATATACACACCTTGAGCAAATTGTTGGTGTGTATCGTTGTTTTTCAGCAGGCATTTGCCGGCGTTCTTTATGTAGGTATTTGTGTATAAACAATGAAACCTTTCATTGAAAGCGATTTGCTCGAATTTGGTTTCGAAATGAAATCGACGTTTACCCAAGGTTGCCAAAAAGAATTCTGTGTTTTAAACAAAAAAAAATTCTCGAATTCTGTGATTTGAACCGAAAATTCTGTGAAGGTTTTCTGTGAAGCCAGTTCTACGAAATTCATTGCAGAAATCAAAAATAAAAAGTCAAAAGTGACATAAAAATTTCAGATTTTTTATATCTGTGCAAAATTTAAAAAATCTGTGAATTCTGTGAAAGTTTTAAAAATTCTGTGTTCTGTGACACAGATTCTGTGACGAAATTTTGCTCAAAATTCTGTGCTAATACAGATTTTTCTGTGATTTCGGCAACCTTGCGTTTGCCGTCGTTGAATGAAGGAAACCGAGGTGAAAGCGGACTGAAGTAAGCGTTTGCCGAATGTGAAAAGAAGGTGGTGTGAAAGTGAATTGAAATTGAAGCTTTTTTGAATAACGCGTTTTCTGCTCATTTTTGAGTGACGATTGACGATTGAAAGTGAAATTGCTAGGGCCTGATCTGAATACGAGAAATCTAGAGTTAGTTTTGATTAAGTCGTATGAACCAATATAAACAAAATCAAGCTTTTGACTACAAACGATCGATAAACACGAATTCTATGTTAGGTAAAAACTTGGTTTCATTTGATCAATTAATTACTTCAAAAACATGATTTGAATTTAGGACGAATATAGACTTTTTCATTTTCGAGTGCAATTTGGTTTTAACGACGTTTTGCGCAGCCCTGGATTGCCGTGATGCAAAAGGACGTTAAAAACATTTCGGCAAGTGCGGTTTATAGGTCTTTTTGCATCTTCGCAGCAAATGCTTATGAAAATAGTGAAAATAATTGAAAAATATGATTAATTTAGAAGAGCATTGTTTGTGAGAGTGATTTGAGCAATTTTAATAGAACAGCTGAACCAAATTGATCGCTGGGTAAGTAAAATTAGTATTATATGATTGGTTGATAATTGCATTACATGTTTATCCTACAACAGATGTATCCAGCATTAAATGTTTCCGCACCGGTTAACGGAGTTAATGACCGTGTCGTGAGAGTGTCAACAAGAAGTGCACAACAGTCCAGTTGAAACATTCCTGATGGATAGTCCCGGGCAACAGCAATTAGGAAAATTTGAACAGACAGTTCCTTCTATAATTTGAGCTCGAATTGTTTTGACCTTCATTTCATGCAACATACGGAACGGAATGAAACAAATGGAACACACAATATCGAAGTTACGATCATATTGAAACAAGTTTTATGATAAAAACTTAACATTTTGCAAGACGACGTATGAGCAAGGTAATCAATGCAATAGGACGTAAGTACATTTAAATCAATTAGAACTTATGCCCGTATCACATGTTCAAACATATTTGTCGTCTATTTAAAGCATATGAGAACGAATTTTCAAACAATTCCGACTGATATTTTTTAAATGAGAATTTAAAATCTGTTCAAAAACTTCCTCACCGATTTTCTCGAAAGTCGTTGAGTGGCTCATGCGACCTAATCAAAAAAAACTCTAGAAATAATAACCCCTCTCTTCTTCCAGTGTGTACATAGGAAGGGCCAAAATAGTTTGGTTGGCATAACTTGAGAATTTTATCTGGCGAATGGAATCAAATTTGGCATGGGGAAGTATTTGGGTATGAGATATATTTCTATGCTACTTATAGACCCTTCCCCTTTACGGGTGAAAAGTTGAAAGAAGGAAGGAGTTTGCTTGTACAAAATTCAGCGTCGTCCTATGTGACCATTTGGATTAGTGTTAACCAGACGAGCTAAAATTTGACATCTGGTAGATCATCCAATCCATTTCGGCCCGAAAAGTTTTGATTCCATATTTCAAAGCCTCCATAACTCTTCAGTTTCTTTCGCGAAATATTTATTCATGGTAAGATAATTCTAATTCAGATGAATAAAAATGAAAAAATGAAGATATTGTCGGAAAAATGTGATATCGTTAGAAGCACAGTTTAAGTAAATGTTTTTAGATTTATTTTCAACAACTTTTATTACAACAAAATACCCGTTAAAAAACACCCGTTTTGTTATTCACATCATATCTTTAAACGCAGTAATAAATAGCGCACCTGAATCGTACCGTACGTTTTGCAAAGAAAAACACGAGAAACAACCTTCCAGCGTAAACTCAACTAATAGTGCTCCTTAGATTTGGAACCATACCCTTGGTCGTACGAATCGCCCTTATAGCCATCCTCATAGGACCCTCGCTTGTACCCGTATTCCTCCGAGCCACCATGCTGCTGTTGGCCACCGTACTCGTATGATCCCGGTGGCTTAGCATCACCACCGTACTCCTCCTCAGTCATGGCTGTGGAAGGGTTCTCTTCGGTGACCTCTTGTACTTCGTCAATCTCTTCTTCTGGTTCTGTTGGCGAAGTATCGGACACCGTTGACGGCGTTGTATCCGTTGTCAAAGTCGTCGATGTCTCGGATGTTGATGACATATTTCCACCAGCTGATGTTGGTTGGGTTACTGTCGTAGTTGGTTCAGTATCACCCGGGAAGGTAGGGAAAGAAACCGAAATGGTCGGTATCACCATGGGTGTTGTTATTGGTGGTGGTGTAGTTGACGTAGTCGAGAGCAAACCAGCCAACATCGGCAACAGAGTGAGCAGTAAACCTGGCGGAAGTGTTGTGGTTACCGGTGCTAGAGTTGTCGGAACTGTAGAGGTGGTTTGTTGAGTTGTTGAAGCGGTCGTTGACACTGTCGTAGTCGTTGAAGTTTCTATTGTTGTTGTCGGGGCTGGTGTCGTGGCAGGTGCTGCAGTTGGTGGCGGAGTTGGTGGAGGTACTGTGATATCCGGAATAGGTGTAAATCCCCTCGGGAACGGAACACCAATCGGAATGAGCTGGGTATCGTTTCTTATCGGTACCGGAGACCTCACAAGACATGTCGTTTCATTGCAATCGATTATAGCGAATGGAATACAGGTGCTGTTTATACGATCAAACATCTGACCAAAAGGACATTCGTGAAGATTGAGCCTGAAAATTATCGAACGATGAAACCTGGGTAAACATCTTCAAACAAACCGATCAACGAACCTGCCCTCCGAACAACTGTAGAAGCGGCTTCGATTTCGCAGATCCGGTATGAATCCATCGAACTCGCACTCGTTGGCTCCCGCGAACAGGTTCGACAGCTTTCGCAGCTGCGGAAAGCTTCCATTGCCGCACCGGTCTTCGATGTCGTCGTTGTCCAGGAGAACGGCGGCTCCGAAAAGTTTTCGATCTTTCACCGAATCGGCGGCATTTTGCAGCTGGACTCCGCTGATAGGACAGGTCTGTTGGGAAGAAGTTGGTTGTTTTAACGGTAAAACACTCGTAGGTTTCATGCAATAAAGGATTTGAAAAAAAACTGAAATACAACTTCTTTCGTTCGTCCTTTCAGGGTTATAACGGGGGCCATGGACTTCAAAACTGTTCTGAAGGGACAGATTCATCGAAAGTTTCGGCGACTACGTTTACCATTTGTCATTCAAGGTTCTACAAATAATCGAAAATTCAAAAACTCACAGTTTTGCCCACAACCACAACGTCTACTTTTGCCGGCCTTCGCTCGAAAATAAAATTCCAAGCTGCTCATTAGAGAAATCTGCATCTTACAGCGAAAACAATCTTTTTCGGCATGTAAGAAAACGCTAATTTAAAGAGAAAGTCTTTCACGAGAAATAACAACTTGTGCACGCTTAGACATTACAAATTTCCTGCTCTTCAATCAGAACTGAGTAAATAAAGATATAAGACAGCCGACGAAAATCATGCCGATACTAACTTTCAGTAACATCACGTAAGCTTTCTACTGAGGATAGTATATGTCCACTAAGTCGAGATTATCCACTTCCGTCACCATAACCATGTTCATCCAAGCATCATCATTAACCTACGTGCTTACCACAACACTAGGAAGTTCCACGTTGACGACTATTTTCCGCGAATTGCATCCTTTTCGAATAAGCGCATCAACAATCGAAGAAGACCCGTTGCCATCCTGAGAGCAGTGAATCAGATCGATCAGCTCGTTGAGCGTGTCGATGACCACCGGATCGAGGTCGGGATTTTCGATCCGTACACTGAAGAAAAATCCAAACCCAATGCGCTGGCGTAACAACCGAAGGCATCCGTTGTAGGCCGTTTGATTGGTGCCCCGAACGGTTGGATCACACTGTAAATCGATCCCTCGGAACGAACTCTTCTGCAGCTCTTGCTGAACGATGTCTGCCAGTGCATTGCGACCTTGCGTAGTTCCGATGAGATTGGAGAAATAGGTGCAGGTGGAGTTTCCGGCAAACAAGGACACCATATTGTTGAGCCCTCCTCCACATCGGTTAACTAGCTCAAGGTTGTCACCTTGGATGAGATCCACCGGGTACACTCGTTGCGAACACTGTCGTAGAATGTTGCAATCGGTGACCCGATTCGGGTCTTCAATACGGCACACCACATTGCCCTCCTGAGCTGTCGCAGTTTGAATGGCTGCGAAAAATAGCAGCACTAGATCTACGATGTAACGCACTCGCCAATCACGCATCTTCGGGACCTCTCTGTTGACTCTGTTGACTTTTGGACACTACTGACTAGCGTAGATCATGCGAACTACCCTTTATACGCAATAGCCCGATAAGGGACGCACCCGTTGTGGGCGTTTTGACACGCACCGCTCCGGGAGGAATGCATTCCCCTTGGTTCTAGTACTCATACGCATCAGAAGGAGTGATGTGATACTTGCTTCCGGAATGTAGAAACAAAACGGTTTATCGGGAACGTAAAAATGAAATAATTTAATCGTTTATTTATCGACCAAGACCTCCGAGACCTCCAAGAACGCCAGTAACTGCTCCTAAAGGAGATCCACCTCCTGTTACTGCATCAAGCGGAGATCCTCCTCCGCCAGCGAGACCTGTAACTGCATCAAGCGGAGAGCCTCCTCCACCAGCTAAACCTGTGACGGCGTCTAGTGGAGATCCTCCTCCACCAGCTAGACCTGTAACAGCGTCTAGTGGTGATCCTCCTCCACCAGCTAGACCTGTAACGGCGTCTAGTGGTGATCCTCCTCCTCCAGTAAGTGCTCCTAGCGCATCAGTCGGTGAGGCACCACCTCCACCGCCCCCGAGTACTCCGGATAGAGGACTGCCTCCACCACCTCCTCCACCCAAAAGCCCACCCAGATCAAGTCCCAGCAAATTCTTCAGCAGCTTAACTACCACGTCCAAGATACTTTCCAAAAGTCCTAGTTTCTTGTTCATGCCATCCATCTGGCTCATCGTCGAGTTCATAGCATTATTTCCCAGCAAAAGATTCTTCAGCAGGGTGTTGACTTGATCTACAACATCCTTCAATGGTGGGTATACGTCCTTCAGGGCAGTGTTAACAACACCTACAGTCTGTTCCAGGTCCGTAGCGTTCAATAGCTTCAGCAGTTCCGAGGTTTGATTGTTCACCATAACAACGTTAGTTATGTTGACGATTTCCGTCTTGCCGGGCCCAGTTCCGGTTCCACCCATTCCGCCGGTACCTCCAGTGCCACCCGTTCCACCGGTGCCTCCACCTCCAGTCATATCACCACCTGCACCTCCACCACCAGTCATGCCTCCACCGGTCATTCCACCACCGCCTCCGCCGCCACCGCTACCTCCACTACCCACAGTTCCGCTGCTAGCACCGGGAATCGGGAACGGATAGGGAATCGCAATCGGAATCCGATTTCCCCCGTCCAGCGTCAGGAAGGTGCTGCACGTGGTCTGGTTGCAGTTCACCTGGAACGTCGGCTGACAGGTGCTGCTGCACAGATCGAACGACTTACCTGCCGGGCATTGGTTCTGGTTTTGGCTGTAACGGAAGACAGAGGGCGTTACTGAGAAGGTTTTCTGAGAAGCTGTCAACGAATGGGCACCCCAAGAAGACCCCCAGCTCAAAATTTTGTGCTTATTTATACTTCCAAGTACCAAAACAAGTCCGTGGCCTGGAGAATAGCGTTCAAGTCTTCTAAGCCAACGGTCATAAGATCGAATCCCGGTCACAGCATACATGGTACACTTTCTGTGGGTTGGTGATGATAGCATTTGTAAGATGCTAGACATCACTTCCTCGAAAGATGCACGCTTTAGTGTTTAGTTAATGGATTCTCTTCGAGGAAACATCAAGTTTCATAGAGATGCAATATTTGTTTGTGTTCGTTTTCTAAGTCATCATAACCTTCTATTCAGTTTCCGGCGGCCTTTTAATCCAGCTTCCAAAATCTCGTTAAATGAGCAAAAAATTCTCTCTTAATCTCAATTGCACACTTGGCATCGGTTCATATCACCTTCTCTTGATTATTTACTATGTTTAGTACATGGTGCCGCCGTGATGCCACGTGCCGGATTCCGAACTCGACAAATTGCGGTTTGCCGAGATTTGTTCAATTTGAAGCTCAATTGCTTCTTTCCTACATTTTCTACCTATATGGCATCAGAATGATCACTCAAGTATCAAATTATTTATTGAAAAAAAAACTTGTCCGGCTTGAGGATCGAACCCCGACCTTCGTGGTGAGTATCGAACACGCTACCACTAGACCACGCCTAGATGTTGTTCTAACCGAAACTAAAGCTCGAAGTGGTGATGTGATTTTGAAAGTACCTCAAAGCACTTTTTTTGACTCAGTAAATCCCGTTTTGAACACTTTTGTGCCCTTTATGTGACTTAAGTCTCTTAAGTCTCTTAAAAGTACATATGAAGCACTTTTGCAACTTTCAAGTTCATTAATGATTACATATAGTTCACTCATGGGAATTGGGCAAAATAAGTCACATACGACGTACATATCAATCACTTTTGCAGCTTTTAAGATCATTAATGATTTCAAAAAGTTCACTCAAGGGAGTTGGGCAGTTGATTCTCTTTGTCAGCCAATATTTAACTTTAAAGCTTGCATTCAAGTAAATTTGTAACTTTTGATTGCTTTATTGGTATGTTCGCCAAATGGGACGATGTACTAGCAAGAATAATCGGAATACAGTACTTGTGACGCACGTTGCAATGGACATGAGAAAATGGACTTTACGACAACTCCTAGAACACAAATTTTACCTTGGTTAGTGCAAGTTTGCTCGCAATTCAGCATCCCTAGAACGATTATAAGAAGCGTTTTCAGAAGTGAATTGTTTCGAAAATCTCTGATCTAAATTGAGCCCACTTGCATTAAGGAAAAGCAACATCCATATTATTTGCAGAAAAAAAATGATCAAAACTAATATGTAGAAATGTGCTTAACTGATAAATTTAGATTTTTGGAACTTTTTCAAGAATGTCATTCAAAATGGTTGAATTTGAGAAGTGAATTTTCTTGACCAATTTATCTTGTTAACGAGCTTTTGGGATTGAGTTTGTGTATTTACAAATACCGAAATGATCAAAATGTTTAAATTTCAAAATCCTAGTACATTGAAGAGGTTTGTTTCCATAGTTGAGTATTTTTGAGCAGATAAATTTTCAAACAAGTTCTAAAATCAAAAATTAAATCAAATAAACAAAGCCTGTCATATTATTGGTTCTACCGTAAAAATAATGTTACACTATTTTGAGAAAAAAAAGGGTACTTAGCTCTGAGAAATTGATTATCTTCATCATGCAACATTCTTTTTGAGATCTCCGTATTCGTATTCGTCTTGAAAGGCTGATACCGGAAAACCTGGGATACGTCCTTTTCCACCAACATTTTGATCAATAGCTTCCGAATTTCACGCCATGGCAACGCATGCCAACGAAGCGCGCAGCTAAAAGGATGCATCTTTTCTCCCGGGAAATTATCTTCTACGTCCTCAAAATATCCACTACAACTTCAAGACAAATCTTCGGTTTTGACTTGAGATTCACTTCAGCAAAAAATTAACTAGGTATAGGGTTGAAGAATTTGAAAGGTCTTAACATTTTTTTTTTTTCAAATGTAAAACACGTTCGTCATCGATGGTCACAGCCTACCGAGTCCTCCTCGAAATCTCAGTTAGCGTTTTGCCAAAAAAAGTGTAAGAAATTTTTAATGGATTTTAACTTTTCTCAAATGCTCTCCCTAGAAACTAGAGCTGGTAGAAAATAAAATCAATTACATATTTGGATTCAGCGTTCCCGAGTTAGTCAATATAACCTCTTAAATACAATATGGGTTTTTTTGGCGAACTGCTAGTGCTGTAGGCACTTTTTTTTTATTCACAGTTTATATAACAAACAAAAGCGGATTACGAATCAACCTTATTCTCCTTAGTTCAAGTCAGAATTGCAATATTTTCTGTATATTCTGGTTTCAGAGAATGAAAAGTTTAAGAAAAGAAAAACTTACTAATTTTTAGAAAATTCAATAAAAATGTGGACTTGAGGACGTTCCTAAGTTTTCTGATTTGAATATTTTTATTTATTCATCAAGACCTCAAAACGTTTTGACTTATCTTTCAAATTAACAAAGTTTATAGTTTGATTTGAAATTCGTACAAGATTTTCAGTGTTGCCAAAAATATCACAAATTTTTAAATAGGTTTTTTTAATTTAGCCCCTCGAATTCAAAAACATTTGTCGTTTTTAATTAAAAAAAAACAGCGTGAATTTTATTGGGCACGCTTAACAATACTACTAACTTTTCCAAGAGAATTGGGAATTGTTTCATATTAGGAAATGAAATTATTCAAAACTGATTTCCCCATTCAACTATGTTACATGTTTTTAGATACTTTTTATCTTTTTTTAATATTTCATGCCCAGATCAGCGCATTTCAAAGTTATCATCGAGTAACGAAATTGAAATTCAAAAGAAACAAAAACGACCTCTCTTTTACTGGACATTTCAAATACGAAAATTCCTCTCCAACCTCACAATATTTCAGATACGGGCAAGTTCATTTCTGCTCTGTATTCTGGCATCAAATTCTAATTGAATTGAACACAATTTACGTCAAATCAGTAACACGCGAGTAAGGGCGATTGACTTCAAATATTATTATAAAAATTTGAAGATGTCTTATTAAAACTTGAAAGAGATTGTTTGGACTTGATAGAGATTTGTAGCTGAACATTGATGGCAAATTATTAGTTGTTATCGCGCTTTTTCAACATATCTAAAAATGATTCAATGGGTTTTCCATCAATAGCAAACCTAGACCAAAATGAGGTTCGAACAACAAGCTGTAATGTTCAGAATTTTCTCCGATTAATATTGAATTTAGTCTGGAAGCAGAATATATTATTTTGAGGGAAACATTTCCCCTCCTGAGAAAACCCTTATAATTAGATAATACCAAATTTAGTTATTTCTTTCTTAATACCAAATTCTGTAATTTTGTTTAAGAATTTAACCCATTAAGTTCATTCTTCCTCGGGCTACCTAATTTAGCTGTTATGCATTGCAAGCAAAATTTTGTAGGTATGATTATACCAGAATAAAGATGGTACAGTAAAAAAAATTTCTTGTCATTTTTCTTACGCGGATAACTTATTAGTTATGCGAAATTTTGGTTGTATTGAAAGTCTTTTGATACCTCATTTAACCGCCCTTTTCAAGGAATTATCGAGAGCTCGATGATGCCTAATTTGGGCTGTGTTTTGGACCATGGTGGCATCGTTGTTCTAGCAAAACTCATTTTGATTTTCTTACTTAACGAGGTATCACCTACAGTTGGCATTCTTATGGTATCCGCATATAAGAATTGAGACTCAAATTTTGGCATTGTACCACCATTATTCGGGCAATAAGATAGCAAACTTTACTTTAACTACTGATAGCAAAATTTAGGGAACGGGACCTGGGCGAGGTTGCCGAAATCACAGAAAAATTTAGAGTTTTACTGAATTTTGAACAAACTTTCATCACAGAATCTGTGTCACAAAACACAGAATTTTAGAAAGATTCACAGATTTCTCATAATTTTGAAATTTTGGACGATTCTTGTAAGTTGAATTTTTTATGTCATAAATCGATTTTGGAATATTAGCTTCGAATTGAAAAAATATCATAAAATGAGTTATGTTAATTAGTTTTTCTTAAGTGAAATGTAAAAAAGACTCAATTTGACATGACTTTTGAAAGAAATTATTGGAAAAAGTATTACAGAAAATCGTCACAAAATGTTTGGATAAAATCACAGAAAATAAGAATTTTTTTTTCGGCAACCTTGGACCTGGGAGGAGTGGTTCCCAAATCTGGTTAGAAAAAAGAGCTACGAAAGGACCCAACTTTAATACAATCACCCGACAGAGCTTAAAAGGGATTCGAGGGTTAACAGGGCAAAAAAAATATTCATTATGCTCTAACTTTGCAAAAGATATTTGAAAGTTCCCAGCAGTAAGAAATATTTGATTAGCCCGCAGATGGGTTACAATTATTGATTTGCGTTTAAATGAACAAGAGGATATCGAGTAGCTATTAAATGGGTGCATTATCGGGAAAATACACTGATGAGTTGGTATCACCTGAAAAAAAACAAAATGGATCGAAGCAAAGACAACGATTCAGAAGTCACACACGAGACTTATAAAAGATCAATTCCACGGTGTCTTTTTAAGAAAGATTTCAAGAGAAAAAATCGGCATATCTGAAAATCTGCCAAATAATAGAGGAGACTTTCCCATATCAAACGCACTATTCACATTCAGAAAAACGATCGGGGGGTCAGAAAAACTTTTTTTTTAAGATTTGTAATTACGAGCATGTTTTTTTCAAAAATTTCACCAATAACTATTTCTAAAAACTTTAAATTTTCCATTTTTAGGCTAAGATATTTAAAAATTCCTTCGAAAATAAATTATAACTCCAAACATTTTCATGATAGAAATTTGTACCAAAAAAGTTTGGCCAAAAACAATAAATCTCGAAGAAAATTTAAAATTATCCATCCATCCATGATCATTCCTTTAGAAGACAGACGGCAGTTTTAAGCTGAGGGAAGAAAATTATAATATAATCATCAATGATTACATTGCTTCTCCCTCAAAATTCATTCGTTTCTTGGACATTTTTGAGTGTGGTTCTGAAGGTTAAAAATCTGAAAACTTACTGTTTTGATTATTTTTGAATATTTGAGATTTGTGCGGTTTTCGCTAGATTTTTTTTTTATTATGAAAGAAAGATATTAAGGGAATCACATCAATTTCCTTGAAAAATGTCAGCAAACATTTTTATAGGTATATTCTTATACTGTTTTGGTACACGTTCCATATACATTATAGAAAGATCGTATGAAAATTGGAAAAAAGCAGCTCCACATTTTTACTCTAGTAATGATACCTAATCCATTTCCTTACTTTCATTACATTCGCAAAAATTAGGCATATTTTCAAAAAAATCAAGGAAATTCAATGGCTTATCAGGTTTTCAGGCTGAGCCTGGAAAAATCTGGCAAATCCTCAAGAATCAGGCATATTGACGCCTTGGTTCTTAAATATCATTACAATGCAAGAAAGCGCAAGATTTTACTCTCATAACCTTCAATATTACTCAATTCCCACCTGATTGCTAGCCATCTGGATGCCCTGCTGGTTTCAGAGAGAACATGACGATGACTTTCTCACTTGAAGCCCGCGAGGGAGCAATATGATTTCAAAATTTACAAACATGGCGAACTTTCTATCATATCCGATTTAAACTGTCTTCAGACGACATTTTATACGATCTTTTTAATTTGCAGTTGGAATTGCGATTCGCAACACCATTGTTAATCATTTCTGAAACGATTTCATGTTTGCTTGTTCTAGACCATCCGATCGATTTCTTACCTGAATAGTGCGTTGGATAGGGGAGAGTCTCCTCCTTAATGTGGCAAATTTTCAGAGATGCTGATTTTCCTTTTGAAAGATACCAAGAAAGTCACCGTGAAACTTCCCAATTCTTTAAAACTAATTACACTGGTTTTTTTAAACAACTGAAGTGTAATTGAAAAAAAAAGAAATCGTTTAAAACAAGGTTGCCAGATTGGCCGATTTTATCCAAGATTTTCCGGATATTTAATTTAAAATTTGGGAAAAGTCCGATCCGGCCCGATTGCCCAAATTTCATTGGAAAAACCCGAATTTAGCCCGGGTTTCAAATCAAACCTAGAAAAAAACAAATTGGGTGGTAAATTTTTTTTATTCATGCTTCCAAAACGAAATTTTTTGAGCTAGTTTCATAGAAATCATTATTATATTTTTTTTTTTTTGAAAACCTTAAATGCGGTTTAAAATCTGCTGATAATTTTTTTCCAGTTTTTTACTTGATTTTTTGATAAGTAATTCCTAGATTTTGACCTAATATGTCCGGATATTGCCCGGTTTTCGGTCGAAAGTTTTGAAATCAAATGCCCGGATTTTGCCAGGTTTTTAAAAAAATATCCCGGATTTGTTCTGCGCGGATACGTACTGAAAAAAATTTGGCAACCTTTATTGCAGACATCTCAAATTTTTGGGTAAAGTGGCCATCTTGGGTTGTAAATTAATCATTTCCAATCAGGTTCATGCTGAAATTATCAGAATGAAATCGAGAAGCTCAAAGATTTTATTTTTTGATATTGTTTCCCGGAACTTCCGTAGGGTTCCCAAGTGGCCATTCCTGGCAGTTATTTTATGTTCGAGTGAATTGACCACTTCAGAACGATTTGGAAAAAATGCAGGTATGTCTAGAATAAGGTTGCCAGATTTTTTTCAGCACGTATTCAGGCTGGACAAATCTGAGCTATTTTATTTAAAAACCTGGCAAAATCCGGGCATTGGTTTCAAAATTGATAACCAAAAATCCGGGCAAAATCCGGGCAAATATGGTCAAAATCCAGGAATTTTCCAAAAAAAAAAATCAAGAAAAAAACTTGAAAAAATAATTTTTTCATCTAAGTTAAATAGCAGATTTTGAGTCGTTTTCCAGGCTTCCAAAAAACCTTTCATAGTTATTTTTTTTAACTTGCTCAAAAATTTGTTTTTAGACGCATAAATTAAAATTTTAACAAAGTATTTTTTTTGTTTGATTTAGCGAATTTAGTGAATAAATCCGAGTAAAACCCAGGCTTTTTCCAATTAAATCCGGGCAACTAGGCAGGACCGGACTTTTCCCAAATTTTGTGATAAATAACCGGGCAATCTAGCAACTTAATTTTTTTCTGGAATTTTTGTGCGTAGGGATGATTCATACCGATCTGGCAACCTTAGTCTAGAACCTGTGTTTGACAAGTTCGAAAATTGTCTTAATTCGAGAAAATCGTCTAAAACGAATCCAGTGAATACGGACTTGGTGTTTTCAAAATTCATAATCAACACACAAATGCACACCGGCATAATCGCCGTTTCCTATTGGAAAATTTATAATCTGATGTTGATTTGGTGGGAATGGGTCTTGAACTAAGAAACTTTCTCAATACCATTTTATATAAATGTTCGAAATACAGAAAAATTCAAACAAAAAAATGTGATCTTCTAAACTGCCAATAATTGTCAAAATATGACAACCATACTTGATTTGTTGGGAAGTTAAGACCACAACAAAAAATTCGAGTTAAAATTAGACAATAATCTTATTGTAGAAAAAATATTTTACAGATATTTGAAAGAAGGAATAATCGTTACTGTTTATGAAAAATCAAATCCGAATAAAATTTTCGATTTTCCAGGTTCCAATTTTAAAATGAATTATCTTTAGTACTAAACGTTTAACATTTTGGTGAATAGCGAACAATATTTCGAAAATTTCAAAATCCAATCAACACCAACTTCACCTATAAACAATGATAAATGATTTACAGATTCTTGATACAGTGTCAAGTTTATGAACAAATCAATTTATAACGAATTCAAAACATTTAAAAATTTGGATTTGGCCAAGCGTTTGTAGGCTTTGGTAGACCATGCGTCGTTTTATCGCGTCATTATTTATTTTAAGTTCTTTGGAGTGAGTTTCCACAATGAAGATCACATCAGAAAAAAGAATTAAAAATACTTCAAACCTTCTTAAAAATCACTTCAAAATTGGCAAAGATTCTTTAAACCAAACATGAAAATTATAAAAGTATCGAAGATCATTTTTATAGTGAAGAGGAGACCGCATTGTTAGGTCAATTTCAAGGATTCCAACTCATACCGTGGTATATAAATTCAATCCCTTTAGATTTTAGTCGTTTTAACATCATTGTGTAATTTGCGAGGTATATCAACTTTTCAATTGGCGGACAGTTGTTCTGGTACAACTGTATATGATGTTTACTCTTGAGTCCCTTGAAATAAACCAAGAAGAAACTCTGAAAGGAAAAAGAGACATCAAAAACCCAAACTTACACTCCCTGATTGCAGGTGTAGAACCGGGAACAGTCCCGGGTATCGCGCACGAACCCACTGTAGGCGCAGCTCGAACCCCCCTTGCCAGATGCCGCCGCATGGGACGCCCCGATGCCGAGCTGCGTGACCAACAACGAAAACAGCGGAAACCGCCCCTTGGCACAAACCCCAGCCGCATCATCCTTGTCCAGCTGCAAGCTGGCCCCAAACAGGCTGTTGGTTTCCACCACGTGCACCGCATTCCGGATCATCGCAAACAGGTTGTCCGTTCCGGATTCACAGGGACAGTTCTGAGAATAAAGGAAAATGGAGGTGTTTCCTCGATGTTTTATTTTATGAAAATTTTAAGCTGCTTACCACAACATTAGGAAGCTGGATATCCAAAACGACCTTGTGACGCTGCAAACCATTGGCTACCAAACTCTCGATTGCCGAGAGCTGTGGCATGCTCGTATCGACTGGAACATTGATCAGATCGACCACGTTGTTGAGGGTGCTGACGATGCAAGGCGCCACAGTAGCACTACGGATCGTTACCGATATGATGTATCCTCCGCCGATTTGGCTTCGCAAATTGGCCAGGAAGTCCGAGTAATCTTGTTGAGTATCCATCGCTAGGGAAGGATCACATTGCAGATCCAGCCCACGATATCCACTTTTCTGCAGCAGCTTCGAAATCGTATCCACCAGCGTTTGCTGCCCCTTCTGACTCTTGATCAGGTTGAAAAAATACGCACAGGAACTGGGTCCTCCATAAAGGGCAAACAGTTTGTTCTGATTTCCAAAGTGGCTCACTGCATTCATCGAATTTTGGGCCGTCTCAACCGGGTACACCTCATACATACAGTCCTTCAACACATTACAGTTCTGTACCACCGATGTGTCTTTCACTCGACAAACCACCCCGTACCGAACTCCCTCGCATCTCCCCAAAAACCCCAGAAACGCCACCACCCCCAACACCGCCAAATAATACACCCGTCGTTGGTCCATTGTTCGAATTTGCTTCGACACTGCTCTCATCAACACATTCTTCAACCCAAAGCCCAATCCCAAATGTCGAACGATCTTATTATACCGTACAGCGATATGCGATCCTGTGCCTACACTAGCAGGTCCGTTCTTCCGCCGTCTGTTTTTATATCTGCACGGCCTAAGACGCTTCACCGTCAACTGCGCAGCTCTTCGCTGTCTCGACAACGAAAAATTCAATCCGGCAGCAGCGCAACTCGCGATGACTCGAATTTCGTCCAAGCCCGTGTCCAAACGATAGAGTGAACCATTTCCATCCAAAAACCACACAGTTATCTGGCTGCAGCCGAACAGTCGCTCGAAAGCTGCAAATTCTCACGTGCTTTCATCGCAAGAGAATGTCAGTCCGAAAGAAGTTGCTGCGGCTACTACGATCACCTAACCTTAACAACCAACCCAACCGAAATTCTATTTGTTGACGCTCAATAAAAAGTCGTTCACGCGCTGCTTCCTCAAACCACGTGTGCGCGAGATTCGTTCCCGCGAAAGTTTTTTGGGCTGGGAAAAAACGCCTGGATGCGTTTCTTCAGGTACCTCTTCGGTTCTGGGCAAGGTCGTTCCGGTGCAGCCGCAAAACGCCCTTGTTTCGAACAAAGAGCCATCGAGTGGTTGGATGAATTGCGATTAGAATTTCGGCCTGTTTACTGTTTGACGGTGGTTTGTTTTCCTGGAGGTGCATGCCCATACGTCGCGTTGTTTTCTGCCATTGGTGGGTGAAAAAAACGATCGCTCAACCTAAAACATGGTTTATCGCATCGTTTACAAATTGTTTCCATAATAGGCGAGAGTGCAGCCTTGTGTTCTGCCTCTTGGCTAAGGGGAAAAAGTCAAGGCTTTTAATTTGAGGTTCCCTCAACTTATTGCTTCGAAGGATGAAAACGAGGATAGTTGAATGACCCACATACTTTCAAGACATTCATCACCACGTGACCGGAAGCTCGACGAGATTGTAGTTCCATCATCCCATTCTGCTGGGAAACAGGAAAATATTGTTTCAAAGCAAATATTCGTATATGACCCATTAGACCCAGAAAGCTTTGTATGAAATTTTCCAATGCTTAAATTTAAAACCTCATAACTTTGTTTTGGTTTTTATTGCTGCCAAAAACAGTAATAAAAATTTTGAAAGTGATCCATCCAGTCCTGAATTAGCGCAACGAGTTTTAGTTATCTATGAAAATTTGTATGGGAAAACAAAATTTTTCATTCAAAAATCGCCAGAGATGTACTGAAATTTCCAAAAAATATAACTTTGGATTCACAAACCTAACTTGTACCCCAGATAAGATATACGGTGTTATAAGAATTTTTGTTTTCAAAATTATTTCTTTTAATTTTAGCGCAAAAACAATTGCAAAAACGTTTCATGAAATTATTAAAAGATCTAGCAAGCAAAATCTACCATTGGATATAGATTTTTTTGGTAATAGTTATAACTTTTTTCGTGAATTACTAAGCTGCTTGTCATGCTAGAAAAGAATGAAGTTTAAGGATAGTCAAAACCAAAAATCAAAGACCAACTTCATTTCAAGCTTATTTGAATTTCCTGAATGATTGATTGTGCGAAAATTTCTTCTTTCATACAAATTTCCATACAAAATGGAAACGCGTTGCGCTAACTCAGGAATCAACCAAATCATTTGAAACAGGGGTGAACAATCTTTTGAAGGAACGGGACACTTTAATTTGAAATTTTTTTGGCGAGCCACATGAAAAATAAAATTTATTTAATAATAGTTTGCAGATCTTAACGTAATTTTTTGTAACGACAAATTTTCGATAAAAACAAAACTAAAGAAGAGCAAATAAATAAAACGGGTTAATGTATGGGAGAGTGGGGAATCATGGGCCACTTTTTTCGTTGTTTCATAACTTCTTTATTATAGAAGATGAGATGAAAATAAAAAATGGTATGGTTTTCTACATTTTCAAGGTAAAACAAGATTTTTTTTTTTTAATTTTTAATAAGTTATTTTCCCCAAATTCTGACTGTTTTAAAAAAAGCAATATTTTTTGGATTTTGAAAAATGGTGGGGAATCGTGGGCTACTAAATCCAAATTGTCCAAATAACAGGCAAAGTTTATGAGTTGACCCAAAACTGTGATTTCATAATTCATTTCGTTATTTTAAAGCAATTTCAGATGATGAAATAAAAAAGGGAGCTGTGTATGATCGAATAGATTCCAAAACCTGGCTCGCAAACGTTTTTGCAAAATTCCTTATATAGATGGACAAAATATTTTTATAACTCTTCATTTGGCATAAGAAAACTTTAGAGATAGTGAAAACATATTTTGAGCTCAGAATGTGTATAAAAACATAAAAATATAGGTGGTTAAAAATGTGTGGCCCACGATTCCCCACAAGCTATGATTTTCAAATTGGTTGCGTTTGTGTGACTTATTGATGTTTCATCAAAAATTCCTTTTTCGCGTGAAAGATCATGACAAAACTAAGATCATAAGCGTATGAGCTTATTTTTGTTATGAACTTTAGGTTCCCCATCGATGCAATTTGCCGGTGGATTTTTAATTATGAAAGTAAATATTTCTAACTTTTTTTAGCTTGATAAATAAAAGAAGCATATGATGCGTATTTAATTCAACAGCATATAGAAATATATGCTCACGCATAGCGACGACGATGACAGTTGGTTCGAGATTTTTATCTCAACACACATCTGAGATATTAAAAGTGGCCCTCGTTTCCTCATGGCCCACGATACCCCACTCTCCCCTACTATTTACTTTTATTTATTTTTTATTAGCGACGTTTTAACCAACTTTCGGTTATTCGTGTCTTTGAGTTCATGTACTTGCATAAACTTGTTTTTTAATATAAGATGATTAAACAAGCCGAAGTAGAATAGATTCATCACTAAATATTGATCATTTTCCAATAATTGAAATGATTCAATTGATTTGAAGTGTTTAGCGAATATTCTTTTTTTACAAAAAGGAAATATTAACCATAGCGTTTTTTTTTTCCTTTGCCCATTGTAGTATCTAAGTAGTCAGATATTTCTAGACTGTTCATCTTACGTCAACTAAAGATTATTATTAGTTTGACCACGGATTCGGAAGGTTCAAGATACTAAAATTTTGAACATTTCTGGAGGCCATCAACATTGTTCAACCAACACCTCAGAAGGAGATGAATGACGAATATATAAGGACAATGGTAACAAAATATTCATTTTTATCTTTTCCGAACCGTATTAAGTACGTAGTGAGTTAAGTATAACGTGGTACAACTGTAAAGCTACGGAATCCGAAAAGCCTCAGATACAGCACAGGTTCTCGAGTTGTGGGAACTATTGCCAAGACCCGGGGAACTGGCAATTCTTGGATTAGTTGCCCAAAGTATGGCGATTTGATATGGCCATGCAGTCGAGTTATAAATCCTGGCTGGAGGTGGCCGGCTTGTGTTGCCGGAATACCTCAGACAATGCACATGGCTCACGAGCTATGAAAACTGTTTTTGAGATCTAGTGAAACGGGAATTCTCGGAACAGTTACGCAATGTGTGGAAACATTTGATGATTCCATGCAGTTGAGAATAAATCCTGGCTAGAGGTGCCTAAGATACAGTGCAGGGTTCTCGAATTGTGGGAACAGTTGCTGAGACCCGGTAAAACCTGGATTTCTCGGAACAGTTGTCCAAAGTGTGGAAACATCCGATGTTTCCATGCAGTTGAGAATAAATCCTTGGCTGAAGCGAATCAGTACATGGTTTTCGAATTGTGCCCAAAATGTGGTATTTTTTAACATGCAGTCGAGTGTAAAGTCTGACTGATAGGAAATAATAAATATGAAATGATTTAAGTATTTATTTTATTTACATACATAGTATTCCGTCTCACGAAATAACTTGACGAGCATAATTCCTAAAACTCACTCGGTCCATGGCAACAGTTCTACAATTTCTCGGACATCCCACATTCGCCAGATCACGTTCCACTTGTTCTAACCACCTCGCTCGTTGCGCCCCTTGTCGTCTCGTTCCTACCGGATTCGTAGCGAACCCCTTTTTTTGCAGAACAGTCGTCCGGCGTTTTCGCAACATGTCCTGCCCAGCGTATCCAGCCAGCCTTAACCACCTTCTGGATACTGGAATCGCCGTGAATTCGCACGAGTTCGTGGTTCATCATTCGCCTCCACACTACGTTCTCCTGCACGCCGCCAAAGATGGTTCTTAACACTCGTCGCTCGAATACTCCGAGTGTACGCAGGTCCTCCTCGAGCAATATCCGTGTCTCGGGCCTGTAGAGAACAACCGGTCTAATGAGCGTCATATACAGGACCGCAGTGCGAGGGCCGCAGTTGCTTGTGGAGTCCGTAGTAGGCATGACTTCCGCTGATAATTCGCCGCCGGATCTTACTGCTGGTGTCATTGTCTGCGGTCACCAGTGAGCCGAGATAGACAAAGTCTTCAACTATCTCCAGCTCGTCGCCGTCGAACGTGACTTTGTCATTACTGTACAAGCGGGTTCGGTCGGTCTCGGATCCGCAGGCTAGCATGCACTTCGTCTTGGACGTATTAATTTGCGGTAGATCTCCTCCACCGCCGCAGATGATCTGCCGACTAAATATATCCCAAGTAACACCAATAATTTTGTAGGACTCCTCAAACCTCTTATAAAACCAAAACTTTAACTAGTAGTCTGCTATAAAATTTTGAATGTTACTTGGGTATCAATGTCATCGGAGAAGCAGATAAGTTGACTAGATCTGTTGAAAATCGTGCCCTGCATTTCACCCACCGCTCGTCGGATAACACCTTCTAGAGCCACGTTGAACATCATGCAGGATATACCATCGCCTTGTCGAAGCCCTCTGTGCTATTCGAATGATCGTGTCATATGCGGCTTTGAAGTCGATGAATAGATGGTGCGTAGGGACTTAGCATTCACGGCATTTTTGGAGGATTTGCCGTAGAGTAAAGATCCGGTCCGCCGTTGAACGTCCCTCTATGAACCGGCCTGATGACTTCCCACGAATCTGTTTGCTTGTGGCGTTAGGCGGCGAAGTAGGCTGGTAGGTGGTTAGGCATTTAGGACAGTGATCGCTCGGTAGTTCTCATAGTCCAATTTGTCGCCCTTCTTGTAGATGGGGCATATTACCCCCTCCTTCCACTTCTCCGGTAGCTGTTCTATGTCCCAGATCCGGACCATCAACCGGTGTAGGCAATCGGTCAACTTGTCCGGGCCCATTTTGATGAGTTCAGCTGCGATGCCATCCTTCCCAGCCGACTTACTGCTATTCAGCTGGCGAATGGCATCCTTAACTTCACTCATCGTTGGGAGTGGCTCCTCTACGTCGTTGGCTACGTCGGCGATGTACCACCCCCCTCCGTCTTGATCTTCTGCATGTGCGCCGTTCAGTTGTTCATCGGAGTGCTGCTTCCACCTTTTGATCACTTCACGATTAATCGTCAGGATGCCCCCGTCCTTATCCCGGCATATTTGGGCTTGCGGCACGAAGCTTTTGCGGAATGCGTTGAGTTTCTGATAGCAATTTCGTATTTCTTGGGAACGAAGCAGCTGCTCGTCCTCCTCCAGGTGGCGCTTTTTCTCCTGGAAAATTCGGACATGCTGCCTTTTCCGCTGTCGGTAATTTTCCACATTTTGACAGGTGCCTCTTTGCACTACTGCCGCCCGCGCGGCATTCTCTTCGTCCATCACCCCCCTACACTCCTCGTCGAACCAGTCGTTCCGTCGAGTTTGTTCCATATGCCCGATGACGTTCTCCGCAGCACCGCTGTCTTGATGGTATCCCAACAGTCCTCGAGAGGGGCTTCGTCAAGGTCGCCCTCTACCGGCAGCGGTGTTTCGAGCGATTGCGCATAGTCTGCTGCGACCTCAGGTTGCTTCAGTCGGGCGACATTTAACCGAGGCGGGCGCCGGTTTCGTGTGTTGTTCACTACGGAGAATTTTGGACGCATCTTCACCATCACCAAACTGCAAGTATTTGTAAACCGCTGCCTGCGGAATATCATCCGCGCTTGGTGGCCTGGCAACTGGATCTCGAATGAGGTATAACATCGCCGGTGTCATCAAAGGGCGCTAGAAATCAAGATTCGGGAACGTAAGTGGAGATGGATTGGGCACACGCTGCGAAAAGATGAAAACGAGATTTGCAGAGAGGCGCTAGATTGGAATCCAGAAGGTCATCGAAGAAGAGGCAGACCCAGAAACTCGCAGCGGCGAAGCCTATCCGCTGAAATCCGAACTGTCGACGAGAATCTTGACTGGGACCAGGTGAAGACGCTGGCCCCGGATCGTCAACAGTGAAGGTCTTTTACCACGGCCCTATGCACCGGAGGATCGGCGCGGGATCATTAAGTATGTAAGTAAAAGTATTTAGAAGACTGCCAAACGATTTGTATTTAAAAATATCTGAGATTAATTTTTGTACTTTTTTCTCATATGTCAAAATTACTTGCAGTCATCGAGAAAGTTGATCAATTAATTAAAACCTTTATTTTCAATGTCTTTGTAAAGGCTCCCGCACAATAGCACGTCGGACGTAGCGTCGCGTCAGCTGTCAACGCTGTCGTAGAGTACTAAAACTCTGACGCGACGCACTGGGAATTTTTTGCAGCACAATACAGCGTCCACTAACAAGGCTTTCCAGAATTTTTGAGACAAAACTCAGGGTGCCTATCATTACAAAACACAAAAAAATGACGATAATTTTATTTTTTAGTATATTTGTGTCAAACTTTGACAAAAAAGCATTAAAAAAGAATATTCAAAACCCTGCTGACGCGCTGGAATTTTGATTTTTTTCAAAACGAGAACGTTGACGCTGGAGAACGCTGCTGTTTAGAACAAGTTCAGCGTTTTAGTACAATGCTGTCACTCACGCGACGCATCATTGTGGTGGCTCAAACGGAAAACGGTATCCCCAAAACGAAATGTCAACGCGACGCTGACGCGACGCGACGTCCGACGGGCTATTGTGCGGGCGCCTTAACATTTTACAGTTTTTTTTTTTTTTCAAAAAAATGTACTAATTTTTCAGCACTCCAGAATCAGTCAAAATCAGCACTTAAATGTTTTATGTTTTGTACCAATGTGATTTTGGTTGCCTTATGCAATCAGAAATTGATCCTTCTTTTCGTGTTTTTTAATTATTTCTGGAAAATTGCTTAAAAAAATTGTGAATATTGTGCCTTTTGAAGAATAAAAAAAAATATTTCAATCATACTCTCTTTGTTACTTTTCTCAACAAACAATTTTAATTAAATTCCATTCGTTTCGGATTAAATAAAGTTTTGAAATAAAATATTTCCATATTTTATTTCAGAGTTAAATTTAGATCTTGAAATAAAAAGGCAGAAACACAATACAGCGTCGGTCGTCGCGTCACGTCAGCGGTCAATGCTGTCGATAAGTACTAAAACGCGGACGCGACGCACCCGACGATTTTTGCATCACAATGGGCGATGGGCGCGCTCGCAGTCCCGGTATACGATTTTTCGTTTGTTAAACAGAGAGAGAAATAGCCTTCACTCCAATTTCACTCCGATTAGCTGTCATTCTTATGGAAATCTGTGTAAGAGTAAAGAGCAGGCTTTATTCTTTTTAGCAGGCCCAATCCCAATTCAGCGTCAAGAGACATCTTAGATGTCTCTTGACGCTGAATTGTGATGCAAAAATCGTCGGGTGCGTCGCGTCCGCGTTTTAGTACTTATCGACAGCGTTGACCGCTGACGTGACGCGACGACCGACGCTGTATTGTGTTTCTGCCTAAACTCTTGATCACAATTCGCAATAAAAAATTAATTTCAGAATTGATAAAGATAGCACGATATTTTCGGACGAATATTTGCGAAATGAGAATCATTAAAATTTCGATGAAATTACCTAGCACTGGATGGTTGAATAATGAATGATTGAAATCCAATGAGATTGCTAAGTTGAGCTTTCTCTTTTGAGTTATGTATAAATGCTACCAACCACCATGTTTTCACTTCAAACAGTTAGGTACGATCAACATAATCTAAAAATGTCATCAGAAGTTCAATTTTCTACAAATAAAAACTAAAAAACTGACAACGTGTATATCTTGGAGCATAACATTTAATGGTTTTTTGTTATTTTGAAACATTATTGAAGAAAAATTGAAGAGGCGAATTGCCAGGTATCTTCATTAGAAGAATCAAATTTAGTTTTTGTCCAGCTAATTCAAACAATAGACGCGAATAACCAAAAGATGGTTGAAACGTCTATAATAAAATTTAAAAAAATAATAATAATCCAAATTATCTACAAACAAACTGGAAACAATAATTAAAGAATAAGTAATTGATCTCGTTACTTATCTTTTTAAATTCCGAAAAGTTCTGGTTCCATCGCCAAACCTCGATCCCGATAATGATCTGATTTCTTTGTTCACTTTCCACATCGGGAGCTGCCGTAACACCTTCACTTTTTGCACCAAAGACAGGCAAAGAGGTTTCAATCTTATCACTTGTGGTTCTCTTTATATCCTTCGGCAACATTTGGTCCAGACTCACTCATTTTCAACTCAACTGCGGACAAGTTTTAGATACAGTTAAGACGAAATGCCTAGTTAGAAACAGGATTGACTATTCTTAATAAAATTTTAAAATTGAGGTTACTGAATTTCCATACTGAGTAAATTAGTTTTCTTCACTAAAACTGTTTAAAATATTTTGTTTTTGAGTAATTTTTATTTATTTTTTAATTCCAAGAATTAATGTCAATCAAGGATACTTTCTTTCAATATTTAAATTTATTTGTACCTTTAATGGCTTACATTCACAATTGAGCTCGAATGAAACAAACACATATATAAATCAAAGTTTCTTTTTTCATAAACATGTAGGCATAACAAAGAACATCTAAAAGAAAACTGGGCGTTGCGGTAAACACAGGTTATAGTACGCCTTCTTATCCCAAAAATCTACCCCCTTCCAGCCACACCAACCCTTGGCCAAAATCGTGCCGATTTCATCAGCCCCTGTATAGTGAGGATCCAGGATCAGAAACTTCAAATCTCCGGTGTTGCGATCGAAATCTACTCCCAGGATGGTATGAGCCAGAACTCCTCCCCCAATCATGACCGGTGTCCCCTGAGTCATGAAATGATACGCCAATTCGGACCCTTTCATACCCAAATCTGACCCGGAGCTGACATGCATTATCTTACAATCGACTTTAACGAATTCATTCATGCACATGGAGACCTCGGTAGAGCCGATCCACTGCCGCGAACCGGCAAAGCTGCTCGGTTTATCGCCCACCCGGACCAGATACTTCTGGATGTCGGTATGGGTTGGGATTTTAACGTCCGCGTAGCCCTGATAGATGAACCAGGAAATCAGCGTTTGAAGCGATCGATAGGCACAACCCCATCCATCGTCGTTGAACGAATCCTGCATATAGTGATGGTAGCTGTAGCGCCCTTTTACCAGAGAAAGTTGACCGTCTTCCACTTAAATGTTCGAAATAATTATGAAGGATGTTGTGAGTAAATTTCGGATTAAGTACTTACGTTGACGTTTGACTCCTGTGTGGACATTGAAGAGCAGCTTGCTTCCTTCCTCTCGGAATCTGTACGAGTTCGACTTGCGGAAGTACGGGCGAATAAGGGACAGTCCAAACTGTTGATGAAGGGACTTCCTTTTTTCAAGAAGAAAAGTGTCTGTAAAGAAATGTATGTTTTTATCGATATAAAAAAAAGGAATGATGAATAGCGCTACCTTCTTCTTTAACATCGTCTCCGGCAGGATACACAACAGTTATGAAATGACCCAAGCCTTCGGGAAGCGTATGATAGCACTTGGAAACGTAAACCTGGCCAAGGGCGCTGTACTGCTCTAAAAAGCTACTTTCCAACAACCGCAAAGAACGACAAACGCTTTCCACCAGAATATCATAGCATAAATTTACTTTCGTTTCTCGATGGAGCATACTAAGGAAATCTACTTGTAGCGGAATTTTCACCAAACCACATCCATTTTTGCTGTCAATTGTTACATTACAAGCTTCTCTGAAGAGTTTATCGTCTTGCGGATCTTTAGATTTCTTAACGAGCATATCTACATCAATAATCTGGTATTCAGTTGGAACTGGAATAGCACTGGTTTTTTTCTTGGATCCTTTCGAGCCAAATCCATCATCTTCAGTCGTCTTAACTGTTAAACTTTGGAGGGCTTCCATCGTATCTTCGGAACCCAAGCCCATCACCTGACTCCCACTGGATCCTCCGCTCATTATGACTCCAGAGTTGGCCACCCGAAATGCCACATTTCCGGAAGCCAATCGTTTGCGCAATCGGAAAGCGTTGTCTGAAATCGATTTTTCATTCAGCTCGCAGCACAGCTCCAATCCGCACTGCAATCTCAAGAACATGAACTCCCGCAGCAAATCCGCCTCACTGGCCACCTCATACTCTATGACCTCCATCTGGCCGTTCTTGAACAGAGAAGCCTTAACGGTTCCACCGATTTCGCAATTCAACAGAACCGGATTATCAGTGATATCCACATCCTGTAGGATCTCGCTCAAATGAGCCTCAGCATCGCTACAAGGACCAAATTTGATCAACCCACACAGATCAACTTCCGTGGGAAAATTGTTCTGAACCTTACTGTAGTTCAGATTCTTATCCGTTTCCTGTTCGTTGTTCTCCAGAATGTAACTCAGTACGGTAAGGGTGCCGCGACACATAATTCCGAACAACTCCCCACTGCATTGACCTTTCACCTGGGCGATGCGCTAATTATAAAATCGAGAAAAAAAATGTTAACCATTGTTAATTAAATCTAGTAATTAATCCCACATACCTGCAGCAGAAGCTCCGAAATTTTCAGTTTCGGAGTCATGATAATGGTGGCTTCTTTTTCACCGGAACAACACAAAAATGGTACACTTTCACGCGGTCGCACCCACAGATATCGCAAGTAGAAAATTACAAAAAAATCACATACGTGTCAGGGCAGGTTGCTGTGCCGTGGCCAATTAATAAATTTGACAAAACAACTTGCTGCGCTGATGTTGTTGTTGTCCGCCGTTTTTGTTTTGCTTTGCTCATATAACGCGGATAGCCGATAAAAGCAACTCAAGAAAAACAGAGATGAAATTTGTGAATCGAAGAGAGCGACGAGAGAAAAAAACTTTAAGGGCACACACGTGCCAACACTATGACAAACCATATATCTCGAAGCGGTAACAAAATTCAAAAAATTGGTACAACACAAAATAACAAGAACAGAATAGCAATGAAAAATATTTTCTTTTTGTTTATTTCTGCACTATTAAGACTATTAATGAGTGAATTTCAAAAACAAACTAATTGTTAAAAACACTGAATGTGTATAGGAGCCAGAGAAATATGTAAACATTTAAACGCAGACACCACTGGTCCACTGGGGTCTGCGACAGAGGTGCCAGGTGTCCTGATTTTTCAGGATTTGTCCTGATTTTCGAGAGACCGTCCTGATTTTTCAAAAACTTTCAAGTTGTCCTGATTTTTGAAAATGTGTCCCTAAAATGTCCTGATTTGTCCTGATTTTTTTTTTTAAATTCTTCAATATGATCGAATTTGAAGTTAAACTATGAGAAAATCGTATAAATAAGTTATAAAATAGTTAAACCCATTTAACAGATGGTAATCTTCGGTTCAGATGATATTCAAATGGTGATTTTCGATATGAACTACCGGCCAGCCAACAAGCTGCATATTGATGTTGCATAAATCAAGGCGTTTAAGCACCTGTTTTGCGCCTTAATTTATGCAATCTATGCAGAAATCATTATTATTTTCATGAATCAAGAGGTGTCCTGAAAAATCCTGATTTTTAAAATCGCGTTGTCCTGATTTTTGATGAAACCACCTGGCACCCCTGGTCTGCGATTTAAATCACTCTATCAAAACTTTATAGCGTGGCTGCCCGTTATGTTCCTTTTAATTTATAGCATGCTAAATTAGGGCGAGTAAACTTGATTTGTTGAAATTCGAAAAGAAATGTTTTATTTAAATTAAACCAAATTTTAAAAATTAAAAAAAAAAAACACTTGCACAACATCTTTTTTGTTAAAAAAAATGACAAAAATGACAAAAATGACAAAAATGACAAAAATGACAAAAATGACAAAAATGACAAAAATGACAAAAATGACAAAAATGACAAGAATGACAAAAATGACAAAAATGACAAAAATGACAAAAATGACAAAAATGACAAAAATGACAAAAATGACAAAAATGACAAAAATGACAAAAATGACAAAAATGACAAAAATGACAAAAATGACAAAAATGACAAAAATGACAAAAATGACAAAAATGACAAAAATGACAAAAATGACAAAAATGACAAAAATGACAAAAATGACAAAAATGACAAAAATGACAAAAATGACAAAAATGACAAAAATGACAAAAATGACAAAAATGACAAAAATGACAAAAATGACAAAAATGACAAAAATGACAAAAATGACAAAAATGACAAAAATGACAAAAATGACAAAAATGACAAAAATGACAAAAATGACAAAAATGACAAAAATGACAAAAATGACAAAAATGACAAAAATGACAAAAATGACAAAATGACAAAAATGACAAAAATGACAAAAATGACAAAAATGACAAAAATGACAAAAATGACAAAAATGACAAAAATGACAAAAATGACAAAAATGACAAAAATGACAAAAATGAAAAAAATGACAAAAATGACAAAAATGACAAAAAAGACAAAAATGACAAAAATGACAAAAATGACAAAAATGACAAAAATGACAAAAATGACAAAAATGACAAAAATGACAAAAATGACAAAAATGACAAAAATGACAAAAATGACAAAAATGACAAAAATGACAAAAATGACAAAAATGACAAAAATGACAAAAATGACAAAAATGACAAAAATGACAAAAATGACAAAAATGACAAAAATGACAAAATGACAAAAATGACAAAAATGACAAAAATGACAAAAATGACAAAAATGACAAAAATGACAAAAAAGACAAAAATGACAAAAATGACAAAAATGACAAAAATGACAAAAATGACAAAAATGACAAAAATGACAAAAATGACAAAAATGACAAAAATGACAAAAATGACAAAAATGACAAAAATGACAAAAATGACAAAAATGACAAAAATGACAAAAATGACAAAAATGACAAAAATGACAAAAATGACAAAAATGACAAAAATGACAAAAATGACAAAATGACAAAAATGACAAAATGACAAAAATGACAAAAATGACAAAAATGACAAAAATGACAAAAATGACAAAAATGACAAAAATGACAAAAATGACAAAAATGAACAAAAATGAACAAAAATGACAAAAATGACAAAAATGACAAAAATGACAAAAATGACAAAAATGACAAAAATGACAAAAAATGACAAAAACGACAAAAATGACAAAAATGACATAAATGTCAAAAATGACATAAATGACAAAAATGACAAAAATGACAAAAATGACAAAAATGACAAAAATGACAAAAATGACAAAAATGACAAAAATGACAAAAATGACAAAAATGACAAAAATGACAAAAATGACAAAAATGACAAAAATGACAAAAATGACAAAAATGACAAAAATGACAAAAATGACAAAAATGACAAAAATGACAAAAATGACAAAAATTACAAAAATTACAAAAATTACAAAAATTACAAAAATGACAAAAATGACAAAAATGACAAAAATGACAAAAATGACAAAAATGACAAAAATGACAAAAATGACAAAAATGACAAAAATGACAAAAATGACAAAAATGACAAAAATGACAAAAATGACAAAAATGACAAAAATGACAAAAATGACAAAAATGACAAAAATGACAAAAATGACAAAAATGACAAAAATGACAAAAATGACAAAAATGACAAAAATGACAAAAATGACAAAAATGACAAAAATGACAAAAATGACAAAAGACAAAAATGACAAAAATGACAAAAATGACAAAAATGACAAAAATGACAAAAATGACAAAAATGACAAAAATGACAAAAATGACAAAAATGACAAAAATGACAAAAATGACAAAAATGACAAAAATGACAAAAATGACAAAAATGACAAATACAAAATTACAAGAAATGACAAAAATTACAAAAATTACAAAAATTACAAAAATTACAAAAATACAAAAATTACAAAAATTACAAAAATGACAAAAATGACAAAAATGACAAAAATGACAAAAATGACAAAAATGACAAAAATGACAAAAATGACAAAAATGACAAAAATGACAAAAATGACAAAAATGACAAAAATGACAAAAATGACAAAAATGACAAAAATGACAAAAATGACAAAAATGACAAAAATGACAAAAATGACAAAAATGACAAAAATGACAAAAATGACAAAAATGACAAAAATGACAAAAATGACAAAAATGACAAAAATGACAAAAATGACAAAAATGACAAAAATGACAAAAATGACAAAAATGACAAAAATGACAAAAATGACAAAAATGACAAAAATGACAAAAATGACAAAAATGACAAAAATGACAAAAATGACAAAAATGACAAAAATGACAAAAATGACAAAAATGACAAAAATGACAAAAATGACAAAAATGACAAAAATGACAAAAATGACAAAAATGACAAAAATGACAAAAATGACAAAAATGACAAAAATGACAAAAATGACAAAATGACAAAAATGACAAAAATGACAAAAATGACAAAAATGACAAAAATGACAAAAATGACAAAAATGACAAAAATGACAAAAATGACAAAAATGACAAAAATGACAAAAATGACAAAAATGACAAAAATGACAAAAATGACAAAAATGACAAAAATGACAAAAATGACAAAAATGACAAAAATGACAAAAATGACAAAAATGACAAAAATGACAAAAATGACAAAAATGACAAAAATGACAAAAATGACAAAAATGACAAAAATGACAAAAATGACAAAAATGACAAAAATGACAAAAATGACAAAAATGACAAAAATGACAAAAATGACAAAAATGACAAAAATGACAAAAATGACAAAAATGACAAAAATGACAAAAATGACAAAAATGACAAAAATGACAAAAATGACAAAAATGACAAAAATGACAAAAATGACAAAAATGACAAAAATGACAAAAATGACAAAAATGACAAAAATGACAAAAATGACAAAAATGACAAAAATGACAAAAATGACAAAAATGACAAAAATGACAAAAATGACAAAAATGACAAAAATGACAAAAATGACAAAAATGACAAAAATGACAAAAATGACAAAATGACAAAAATGACAAAAATGACAAAAATGACAAAAATGACAAAAATGACAAAAATGACAAAAATGACAAAAATGACAAAAATGACAAAAATGACAAAAATGACAAAAATGACAAAAATGACAAAAATGACAAAAATGACAAAAATGACAAAAATGACAAAAATGACAAAAATGACAAAAATGACAAAAATGACAAAATGACAAAAATGACAAAAATGACAAAAATGACAAAAATGACAAAAATGACAAAAATGACAAAAATGAACAAAAATGACAAAAATGACAAAAATGACAAAATGACAAAAATGACAAAAATGACAAAAATGACAAAAATGACAAAAAATGACAAAAACGACAAAAATGACAAAAATGACATAAATGACAAAAATGTCAAAAATGACATAAATGACAAAAATGACAAAAATGACAAAAATGACAAAAATGACAAAAATGACAAAAATGACAAAAATGACAAAAATGACAAAAATGACAAAAATGACAAAAATGACAAAAATGACAAAAATGACAAAAATGACAAAAATGACAAAAATGACAAAAATGACAAAAATGACAAAAATGACAAAAATGACAAAAATGACAAAAATGACAAAAATGACAAAAATGACAAAAATGACAAAAATGACAAAAATGACAAAAATGACAAAAATGACAAAAATGACAAAAATGACAAAAATGACAAAAATGACAAAAATGACAAAAATGACAAAAATGACAAAAATGACAAAAATGACAAAAATGACAAAAATGACAAAAATGACAAAAATGACAAAAATGACAAAAATGACAAAAATGACAAAAATGACAAAATGACAAAAATGACAAAAATGACAAAAATGACAAAAATGACAAAAATGACAAAAATGACAAAAATGACAAAAATGACAAAAATGACAAAAATGACAAAAATGACAAAAATGACAAAAATGACAAAAATGACAAAAATGACAAAAATGACAAAAATGACAAAAATGACAAAAA